>NC_057813.1:176016983-176204504 GCF_018294505.1 Triticum aestivum
CCACCATTGCCGGAGCCCCGCCGGAGCCTCGTCACCGCCACCCACCGGAGCCCCGCCGCTCGCCGGAGCCCTGCCGCCACCCTCGCCAGAGGCGACGAGGTAGCTGCCCACCGCCGCGGTTTTCGTTAAGAAGTCCGTCAGTTTTTTTGAAACCGCGTTTTTTTATAGATCGGTTTTATTTTTTTTCGGTTTAATTATTTAGCGAACGCTCGTTCGTTTGTTTGTTTTACTGAACGGTTTTCACCGTTTAGCCCTAGACAGCGAACATTCGTTCATTAGCCTGTTCGTCAGTTCTCTTTTTCCAGGGATTTTCCGCGATTATTTTCGATCGCGATTTCTGCCCTGATTCGTTTTAGTTTATCTTTTCGCTCGTTTATCGGAATCAGGCGATTCAAGCGCCTAGAGTTTCGTCTCGAAGCCTTTCTGTTTAACCAACTTAAACTAGTGTTTGCTACTGACTTAAGTCCATATTAGTAAACGAACCTTGTTTCTTTCGCAGTTTGAGTTTCGTTGCTTCTTTTGATTTGATTCTTTTTGCAAATCGGAGTTCTTAAGTTGAACTTTCTGGTTAGATCTCTTACTTGAGTTTTACCCGTGTTTCTAGTTGAGTGCTTATTGTATGCTTGTTTGTTTGCGATAGAGTACCCGGAGTGCGAAGAGTGCTACTACGAGTCTGTAGGTTTCACGGATCATCAGCAAGGCAAGTAACACTTTGATCATACCTCTTTACTACCCAGTTTTATTGCATTAGATCAATCCTCAAACAACTACATGGTTAGGATCTGATTAACATGTGGGTTTTGGGAAGTAGATGAGGTAGTACCTATTGTCCTGTTTATTATCAAACCTTTGGGAGTTACTTCTACATTGCTTATATTGCTATGCTATGCTTGTAGACGTGGATTGGGTGAGTGTATCCATGATAGACGTGAATGTTGTTAATTAAAGGTTAACTTAAGGTGGCTACTTTAATACACATCTGGGTGGATTGAGGCACCTGGGAAACCCAGTGTTGCCTATATTTTTTTGGAAATCCCGGGGTACCGTGTGATTCTCCTATGGACCGCCACCCAGGCTCAAAGGGATCATAAGATTATTCATGCTAGAAATTTCCGTGTGCAGCCACAAGCTATTATGGGCTCTAGCATAGTTGAGTATGTTGCAAGACCTCTTTCAGTGGTGGGCTAGCAGATGTAGGGGAAAGTAGGTGTAACTGTCCACCCGGAGTAAAGAGTTATTGTTTCAGAAAGACCGTGTCTCGTTTCTCCGACCATGGATGTATTCGAGTCTTGTGGGGAAAAGTGCGGAAACCTCTGCAGAGTGTACAAACTAATCTTGGTTAGCTGTGTCCCCGGTTATGGATGTTTTGAGTATCTAGTTCTTGCATTATCATGTGGATCTCATCACTCTTAATATAATTTGATTGAATTTAATGATGATGCTTAATTGATTGAGTTGGGTGAACCTTCTCAATGTTTAACAACCACCATGATAGTTAAATAAACTTTACTCCTTTGTTGTTGGGAAAAATTGGCTTTATGCAAAACTGTAACCATAGAGCTTTCCACCAACCATATATGCATGTAGTGATAGCATTATTCTGTTCATTACTCTCTATGTGTTACATTGCCAGCATATTCCATGTGCTGACCCATTTCAGGCTGCAACATTCATGTTGCAGACTTTTCAGACGACAAGTAAGGTACCTTAGGTCGTGATCTTTCACTCAGTGATGCCGTTGGAGTTGATGGACTCACTTTATCTTCCAAGCCTTCCACTGTTATCGTATTGGCCTTAAGCCATATTTATTGTAATAAGTTCTCTTTTGAGACATTCGATGTAATGAGTGTGTGATTGCTACTCTGTTATAAATCCTTCAAGTACTGTGCGTGTCAGCATTACTGATCCAGGGATGACACTGATGCACAGAGATCAGACTGTTTGAGGTCTGGTCGCTACAAGATGGTATCAGAGCACATGCTGACTATAGGACACGACCACTAAGCTAAAGCCCTAGATCACTACTCTCTTCTCGTTTCTGACTCATCTCCCTTTTCTACTCTTTAGGATGGCGGATGCAAGGAACAAGTTCATGCAACCATATGAAGATACACCTTTTGGACGCCACTTGAAGGAAGTCACCAGATACCTGAACATCGGAGTACCAAGCTTGACCGGGACCTACATCGCCACTTTACCAGAAAAGGAGCGTTGGATGATTCGAGTTCAAGTTCCAGGAAGGACGTTCATGCCCGTCACTGAGCCCATAGAGTTTTCCTTTGATGCACAAACCTGGAGTCTAGGAAAGAGCATGGCAGCCCACATCACCATGTGACACATTGGAGAAGTTTACCACAAGGATCTCAAGGATACTATCTACCAGATTTGTGGGCACCGAGATGATCAATGGGAGATGATCAGCACCAGGAAGGATAGATCTATTGCAGCTTTCATCCAGGAGTTAAACCAGCACATTCGACGCCAGGAGAACCAGATGTGCGCAGGCATGGTAGATCTGAAGAAGGAAATGACCAGGATACGGAGATGGAGGAAGAACTCAAGTCTACACGCGATGGATATGAGGAGGAAATGACGATACTCGCGGAGAAGAATGATGACCTGAAGAAGAAGCTAGGAGTATTCATGGGAGACCCCGCGCCAGGAGGAGATGACGACGATTTCACTTGTCCAGAGAACTACATCATCATCGACGACACCGACTCGGACCCTGACGATAGTGATGATGACTATGTTGATGAAGCTGGAGCAGATATCAAGGAGTCTTCGACCGATCAATTTTTCTAGTCAACCACCATATTAGTAGTAGTATTCTCCCATGTATATAGTATAGTCCGAGCACTTTGTAATGATAGTTAGACCGTTGTATGCCATTGTTTGAATTGATTGAAGTGATATGATTGTGTTTGTCTCATGTGCATATGGGTAGTGTTTTTCTCTCTAGATCTATTTCTATTCTTTTTTCTCATCTTTTCTAAACCCATCAGATGCCTCCGAGATGCGACAATGGATTTGCTTTCCCACCGGAGCTCACTTAGTTGATCCAACAGTAGAATGCATTGATGCAGATACTAGTCCAAAATCATAATCAGGGGAACAACAACAACAACAAGCCACCACCACCACCACCTATTGATCACTTAGCCCGTTTCTTGAGGCTTAATCCGCCGGTGTTCTCCAATAGCATCGAGCCAATAGTTGCAGATGATTGGCTCCGCAAGATTGGAAGGGAGTTGACCACTGCAGGATGCACATATGCGGAAAGAGTGCGTTTTGCCGCAAATCAGCTTAATGGACCCGCATCATCATGGTGGAAGAATTTCACAGCCACTTACCCCATCGACACTGTCACATGGGACCAGTTTCAGCAGGCTTTTCGTACTACCCATGTTTCAACAGGAGCTATGGCCATGAAGAAGCGTGAGTTTCGCAACTTGCGCCAAGGAGGATGTGCAGTTGGCCAGTTGATACGTCTACAACGTATCTATAATTTTTGATTGCTCCATGCTACTTTATCTACTATTTTGGACTATATTGGGCTTTATTTTCCACTTTTATATTATTTTTGGGACTAACCTATTAACTGGAGGCCCAGCCTAGAATTGCTGTTTTTTGCCTTTTTAAGTATTTCGAAGAAACAGAATATCAAACGGAGTCCAAACGGAATGAAACCTTCGGGATCGTGATTTTCAAACCGAACGTGATCCAGGAGACTTGGACCCTACTCCAAGCAGTGCCAGAGGCGGTCACGAGGGTGGAGGGCGCGCCCCCCTGGGCGTGCCCCCTACCTCGTGGGCCCCCTGACGCTCCACCGATGTACTCCTTCCTCCTATATATACCTACGTATCTCCGCACGATCAGAACAGGAGCCAAAAACCTAATTCCACCGCCGCAACCTTCTATATCCACGAGATCCCATCTTGGGGCCTGTTTCGGAGCTCCACCGGAGGGGGCATCCACCACAGAGGGCTTCTACATCAACACCATAGCCCCTCCGATGAAGTGTGAGTAGTTTACTTCAGACCTTTGGGTCCATAGCTAGTAGCTAGATGGCTTCTTCTCTCTTTTTGGATCTCAATACAATGTTCTCCCCCTCTCTCGTGGAGATCTATTCGATGTAATCTTCTTTTTGCGGTGTGTTTGTTGAGACCGATGAATTGTGGGTTTATGATCCAGTATTATCTATGGAAAATATTTGATTCTTCTCTGAATTCTTTTATGTATGATTGAGTTATCTTTGCAAGTCTCTTCGAATTATCCTTTTTGGTTTGGCCAACTAGATTGGTAGTTCTTGCAATGGGAGAAGTGCTTAGCTTTGGGTTCAATCTTGCGGTGTCCTTACCCAGTGACAGAAAGGGTTGCAAGGCACGTATTGTATTGTTGCCATAGAGGATAACAAGATGGTTTTTTTTATCATATTGCATGAATTTATCCCTCTACATCATGTCATCTTGCTTAAGGCGTTACTCTGGCTTTACTTAATACTCTAGATGCATGTTGGATAGCGGTCGATGAGTGGAGTAATAGTAGTAGATGCAGAATCGTTTCGATCTACTTGTCTCGGACGTGATGCCTATATACATGATCATTGCCTAGATATACTCATAACTATGCTGAATTCTGTCAATTGCTCAACAGTAATTTGTTCACCCACCATAGAATACTTATGATCTTGAGAGAAGCCACTAGTGAAACCTATGGCCCCCGGGTCTATTCTCATCATATCAATCTCTATCACTTAATTTACTTGCTTTGTTTTTACTTTGCCTTTTACTTTTTTACTTTGCATCTATGTATCAAAAATACCAAAAATATTATCTATCAGATCTCACTCTCGTAAGTGACCGTGAAGGGATTGACAACCCCTAAGCGTTGGTTGCGAGTTGCTATCGTTTTGTGTAGGTACGAGGGACTTGTGCGTGGTCTCCTACTGGATTGATACCTTGGTTCTCAAAAACTGAGGGAAATACTTACACTACTTTGCTGCATCATCCTCTCCTCTTCGGGGAAATCCAACGCAGTGCTCAAGAGGTAGCAAGAAGAATTTCTGGCGCCGTTGCCGGGGAGGCTCACGCAAGCAAGTCAACAATACCAAGTACCCATCGCAATCCCTATCTCTCGCATTACATTATTTGCCATTTGCCTCTTGTTTTCCTCTCCCCCACTTCACCCTTGCCGTTTTATTCGCCCCTCTTCCGTTCGATCTTGCGTCTCCATGTACCTCCTTTTTTGCTTGCATCTTCGCTTGCTAAAAGTTTATGGATCCTCATCCACTTGCTAATCTCTTTATGAGATCCAATTATGTTGAACCTATTGCTAGTGAGTTGAATGCACTAGATTATCTTTATGAGGTTTTGCTTGAAATTCGTGAATCTGAAAATTATGATGAAGAAATTTATGAAGAGATTCACGATAATTCCTTGAATAAAAAGCATGATTGCAATGATTATCCTATAAATTCTCTTGATGTCAATTGTGCTAATAATATGCAAAACCCTAAGCTTGGGGATGCTAGTTTTGCTATGTCTACTACTTGTTTCAATGATCATGATTGGGGTGATTCTTCTTACAACCTTGCAAATTTATTTAAGCCCCATGATGAATATGAGATTGATAATAATGTTTGCAATAATATTGAAAGTGGGTTTGGAAGAGTGTCAACTTTAGATCCCACATTTTTGGAGTATGTTCAATCTTATGATATTTTTGATAAAAGTGGGTTCGGAAAGGTCATGACTCTAGCTAATGTTAATCCCACTATCTTGGAAGAGTGTCAACTTTGCATGCATGTGGATCGTGTTGAGAATATGTTATGTGATAGCTATTTTGTTGAATTTGCTTATGATCCTATATGTAATTATTATGAAAGAGGAAAATATGGTTGTAGAAATTTTCATGTTACTAAATTACCTCTCGTCATGTTGAGATTGCTATCGTCTCTTTCTTCTTCCTTGCGTATACTAGTTTTTGCTCGCCTTGCAAATTTGTTTGCTTATAATATGCCTATGCATAGGAATTATGTTAGACTTAGATGTGTTTGTCATGTGTTTTATGATGCTCTCTTTGTGCTTCAATTCTTGTCTTTCATGTGAGCATCATTGAAATCTCAATGCCTAGCTAAAAAAAGCTTTAAAGAAAAGCGCTTGTTGGGAGGCAACCCAATTTTATTTTGTGTTTTTTGTTTTTGCTTATGTTTAGGAATAAATAATCCATCTAGCTTCTGTTTGGATATGGTTTTATGTTTTAATTAGTGTTTGTGCCAAGTAGAACCTATAGGATAACCTATGATGATAGTTGATTTGATTCTGCTGAAAAACAGAAACTTCACGCGCACGAATATAGTTATGTTAAATCACAGGAACGTGCTTTTGCGTTAATTATTTTTGATGCTGTTCAATAAACAAATTGTCCAGGACTTCCTATTTTGGTAGAAGTTTTAGAGTTCCAGAAGTTTGCATTAGTTACAGATTGCTACAGACTGTTCTGTTTTTGACAGATTCTGTTTTACGTGTGTTGTTTGCTTATTTTGATGAATCTATGGCTAGTAAAATAGTTTATAATCAATAGAGAAGTTGGAATACAGTAGGTTTAACACCAATATAAATAAACAATGAGTTCATTACAGTACCTTGAATTAGTCCTTTGTTTTCTTTCTCTAACGGAGCTCACGAGATTTCTGTTGAGTTTTGCGTTGTAAAGTTTTCAAGTTTTGGGTGAATTCTTTTGATGGATTATGGAACAAGGACTGGCAAGAGCCTAAGCTTGGGGATGCCCATGGCACCCCCAAGATAATCCAAGGACACGAAACAGTCAAAGCTTGGGGATGCCCCGGAAGGCATCCCCTCTTTCATCCACTTCCATCGGTAATTTACTTGGAGCTATAGTTTTATTCACCACATGATATGTGTTTTGCTTGGAGCGTCTTGTATTATTTGTGTCTTCACTTGTTAGTCTACCACAATCATCCTTGCTGTGCACACCTTTTGAGAGAGCCATACATGATTTGTAATTTGTTAGAATACTCTATGTGCTTCACTTATATCTTTTGAGCTTGATAGTTTTGCTCATAGTACTTCACTTATATCTTTTGAGCGTGATAATTTTTGCTCTAGTGCTTCACTTATATCTTTTAGAGCACAGCGGTGGATTTGTTTTAAAGAAACTATTGATCTCTCATGCTTCAATTAGATTATTTTGAGAGTCGTTAATACCATGGTAATTCGCTTAATGTTAATATACTTGGTGTTCAAGATAAGTGAAACTTTCTTTTGAGTGCGTTGAATACTATATAAGTTTGATGCTTGATAATTGTTTTGAGATATGAAGATGGTGATATTAGAGTCATGCTAGTTAAGTAGTTGTGAATTCAAAGAATACTTGTGTTGAAGTTTGTGATTCCCGTAGCATGCACGTATGGTGAACCGTTATGTGAAGAACTCGGAGCATGATTTATTTATTGATTGTCTTCCTTATGAGTGGCGGTCAGGGACGAGCGATGGTCTTTTCCTACCAATCTATCCCCCTAGGAGCATGCACATAATACTTTGCTTTGATAACTTCTAGATTTTTGCAACAAGTATATGAGTTCTTTATGACTAATGTTGAGTCCATGGATTATACGCACTTTCCCCATCCTTGCACTTTTGCTAGCCTCTCTAATACCGCACACTTTTCGCCGGTATCATACACCCACCATATACCTTCCTCAAAACAGCCACCATACCTACCTATCATGGCATTTACATAGCCATTCCGAGATATATTGCCATGCAACTTTCCACCATTCCGTTTATTATGACACGCTCCATCATTGTCATATTGCTAGCATGATCATGTAGTTGACATTGTATTTGTGGCAACCCACCATTCATAATTCTTTCATACATGTCACTCATGATTCATTGCATATCCCGGAACACCGCCGAAGGCATTCATATAGAGTCTTATTTCGTTCTAAGTATCGAGTTGTAATTGTTGAGTTGTAAGAAAAATAAAAGTGTGATGATCATCATTATTAGAGCATTGTCCCAAGTGAGGAAAGGATGATGGAGACTATGATTCCCCCACAAGTTGGGATGAGACTCCGGACTTTACAAAAAAAATATATATATATATAAAAAGAGGCCAAAAAAAGAAGAAGAGAAAGGCCCAAACAAAAAAAGAGAGAAAAAGAGAGAAGGGACAATGCTACTATCCTTTTACCACACTTGTGCTTCAAAGTAGCACCAAGATTTTCATGATAGAGAGTCTCTCATTTTGTCACTTTCATATACTAGTGGGAATTTTTCATTATAGAACTTGGCTTGTATATTCCAATTATGGGCTTCCTCAAAATGCCCTAGGTCTTCGTGAGCAAGCAAGTTAATGCACACCCACTTAGTTTCTTTTGTAGAGGTTTCATATACTTATAGCTCTAATGCATCCGTTGCATGGCAATCCCTACTCACTCACATTGATATCTATTGATGGGCATCTCCATAGCCCGTTGATACGCCTAGTTTATGTGAGACTATCTTCCCTCTTTTTTCTTCTCCTCAACCACCCTTCTATTCCACCTATAGTGCTATATCCATGGCTCACGCTCATGTATTGCGTGAAGATTGAAAAAGTTTTGAGAATGTCATAAGTATGAAACAATTGCTTGGCTTGTCATCGGGGTTGTGCATGATTTAAATATTTTGTGTGGGGAAGATGGAGCATAGCCAGACTATATGATTTTGTAGGGATAACTTTCTTTTGCCATGTTATTTTGAGAAGACATGATTGCTTTGATTAGTATGCTTGAAGTATTATTATTTTTATGTCAATATGAACTTTTGTCTTGAATCTTTCGGATCTGAATATTCATATCACTATTAAGAAAATTTACATTGAAATTATGCCAAAGTATCACTCCGCATCAAAAATTCTTTTTTATCATTTACCTACTCGTGGACGAGCAGGAATTGAGCTTGGGGATGCCTGATACGTCTCCAACGTATCTATAATTTTTGATTGCTCCATGCTACTTTATCTACTGTTTTGGACTATATTGGGCTTTATTTTCCACTTTTATATTATTTTTGGGACTAACCTATTAACTGGAGGCCCAGCCCAGAATTGCTGTTTTTTGCCTTTTTCAGTATTTCGAAGAAACATAATATAAAATGGAGTCCAAACGTAATGAAACCTTCGGGATCGTGATTTTCCAACCGAATGTGATCCAGGAGACTTGGACCCTACTGCAAGCAGTGCCAGAGGCGGTCACGAGGGTGGAGGGCGCGCCCCCTGGGCGCCCCCTACCTCGTGGGCCCCCTGACACTCCACCGATGTACTCCTTCCTCCTATATATACCTACGTATCCCTGCACGATCAGAACAGGAGCCAAAAACCTAATTCCACCGCCGCAACCTTCTGTATCCACGAGATCCCATCTTGGGGCCTGTTCCGGAGCTCCGCCGGAGGGGGCATCCACCACGGAGGGCTTCTACATCAACACCATTGCCCTTCCGATGAAGTGTGAGTAGTTTACTTCAGACCTTCGGGTCCATAGCTAGTAGATATATGGCTTCTTCTCTCTTTTTGGATCTCAATACAATGTTCTCCCCCTCTCTCGTGGAGATCTATTCGATGTAATCTTCTTTTTGCGGTGTGTTTGTTGAGACCGATGAATTGTGGGTTTATGATCTAGTATTATCTATGGAAAATATTTGATTCTTCTCCGAATTCTTTTATGTAAGATTGAGTTATCTTTGCAAGTCTCTTCGAATTATCCTTTTTGGTTTGGCCAACTAGATTGGTAGTTCTTGCAATGGGAGAAGTGCTTAGCTTTGGGTTCAATCTTGCGGTGTCCTTACCCAGTGACAGAAAGGGTTGCAAGGCACGTATTGTATTGTTGCCATCGAGGATAACAAGATCGGGTTTTTATCATATTGTATGAATTTATCCCTCTACATCATGTCATCTTGCTTAAGGCGTCACTCTGTTTTTACTTAATACTCTAGATGCATACTGGATAGCGGTCGATGAGTGGAGTAATAGTAGTAGATGCAGAATCGTTTCGATCTACCTGTCTCGGACGTGATGCCTATATACATGATCATTTCCTAGATATACTCATAACTATGCTCAATTCTGTCAATTGCTCAATAGTAATTTGTTCACCCACCGTAGAATACTTATGCTCTTGAGAGAAGCCACTAGTGAAACCTATGGCCCCCGGGTCTATTCTCATCATATCAATCTCTATCACTTTATTTACTTGCTTTGTTTTTACTTTGCCTTCTACTTTTTTACTTTGCATCTATCTATCAGAAATACCAAAAATATTATCTATCAGATCTCACTCTCGTAAGTGACCGTGAAGGGATTGACAACCCCTAAGCGTTGGTTGCGAGTTGCTATCGTTTTGTGTAGGTACGAGGGACTTGTGCGTGGTCTCCTACTGGATTGATACCTTGGTTCTCAAAAACAGAGGGAAATACTTACGCTACTTTGCTGCATCATCCTCTCCTCTTCGGGGAAATCCAACGCAGTGCTCAAGAGGTAGCACCAGTATCTGGATGATTTTAGTAAGTTAGCACGTTATGCCCCAGATGATGTTGCTACAGATGCAGCTAAGCAGAAGTTTCTGGAAGGGCTGAATGATGAGCTGAGCATGCAGTTGATGGTGGCAACCTTCAACAACTACCAGGAGTTGGTAGATAGAGCTCTCATGATTGAAGGGAAGCAGCAACACATTGATAACCATAAGAGGAAGTATGGACAAGGAAAGTATAATTCTGGAGCTCAACAAAGGCCTCGTTTTACTCCGAACTCGGGAGGACCTTTTCAGCATAACCATGGAGATCACAACCACAATGGAGGAAGTTCGCACAACCATAGTGGCCCCAAGAATGGGAATGGTAATGGAGGAAGCAATGGCTATAACCGTTCCAACCCAGCAACACCCACCAAGAAGGATCTAAGTCATATTACTTGCTACAAGTGTTAGAAGACTGGACATTATGCCAATGAATGTCCCGAAGCTAAGAATGGAAATGGCAATGGAAGCTCTGGGAAGAAGCCTAACCCTTTCAACATGGGACAAGTGAACCACGTTAAGCAATGCCCACCAAGAAGGATCTAAGTCATATTACTTGCTACAAGTGCCAGAAGACTGGACATTATGCCAATGAATGTCCTGAAGCTAAGAATGGAAATGGAAATGGAAGCTCTGGGAAGAATCCTAACCCTTTCAACAGAGGACAAGTGAACCACGTTAATGTGGAGGAGGTTGAAGCCCAGCCAGATGCAGTAATAGGTAAGTTTTTGGTTAAGTCATTTACTGCAATCGTTCTTTTTGATACTGGTGCATCACATTCATACATATCAAGGGGATTTGTGGATAAGTATAAATTTCCCACCAAAGTTCTTAGAACACCTATGTTAGTAAGCTCGCTAGGAGCGGAATATATGGCAAGCCAAGGATGTTTTAAGATGCCATTGACCATAGGTAGGCATGTTTTCCCCTCAGACCTGATAATATTGGAGTCGCAAGGTTTGGATGTGATTCTGGGTATGGGTTGGCTATCGATGTATGGAGGAAACATCGATTGTGCCAGTAAGTCAATTTTGCTCACCACCCCAGAAGGAAGAAGGATTAAGCATGTATCTAGGCATGTGCCAAAGAGGACTCAAGTGAATTCCTTATCAGGAGTTGTACAAGAGGAAGTACCAGTGGTGAAGGATTTCCCTGATGTATTTCCAGAAGAGTTTCCAGGCATGCCACCGGATAGAGATATTGAGTTTTTGATTGAGCTTTTGCCAGGACAGGGCCAATATCTAAGAGACCGTACAGGATGCCCGCAAAGGATTTGGAGGAAATTAAGAAGCAGATTAAGAAGTTACTAGATAAAGGCTATATTCACCCAAGTTCATCACCTTGGGGATCACCAGTGCTTCTAGTGGAGAAGAAGGATGGATCATTGAGGATGATTGTTGATTATCGTGGATTGAATGAATTGACAATCAAGAACAAGTACCCACTGCCGATGATCAATGATTTGTTTGACCAGTTGCAAGGAGCTAAGGTATTTTCCAAAATCGATCTGCGATCAGGATACCAGCAATTGAAGATTCGAGAGCAGGATATACCTAAGACAGCCTTTACCACAAGGTACGAGCTATATGAGTATACCGTTATGTCATTTGGTCTGACTAACGCACCTGCCTATTTCACGAACATGATGCACAAGGTGTTTATGAAGTTTTTGGATAAGTTCGTCGTGGTGTTCATTGATGATATTTTGGTTTACTCGAAGAATGAAGAGGAGCATAAGGAGCATTTGCGTTTGGTACTTGGAAAGCTCAGAGAACATCAGTTATATGCCAAGTTCAGCAAGTGTGAGTTTTGGTTGAAGAAAGTTGGATTCCTCGGACATGTTATATCCAGAGAGGGAATAGCAGTAGACGGCACCAAAGTTGTCACTGTGACAAATTGGGAAGCACCCACGTCAGGTGGAGAGATCCGGAGTTTTCTTGGACTCGTAGGATACTACCGGAGGTTCATCGAGAATTTCTCGAAGATTGCAAAACCCATGACGGAGTTGTTGAAGGAGGAAACCAAATTCAAATGGAATGAGGAATGTGAGGCCAGTTTCCAGGAGTTGAAGAAACGTTTGGTTACATCACTAGTGTTGATTCTGCCAGATCAACACAAGGATTATGAAGTATATTGCGACGCTTCTCATCGAGGACTTGGAGCAGTGCTTATGCAGGAGGGCGTTCATATGCCTCACGACAGCTTAAACCTCATGAGTTGAATTATGCTACACATGATTTGGAGTTAGCAGCCGTAGTGCATGCGTTGAAGACATGGAGACACTTTCTCATCAGAAACCATTCTGAGGTGTACACGGACCACAAGAGTTTGAAGTATATCTTCACTCAGAACGAGTTAAATCTCAGGCAACGGAGATGGTTGGAGCTCATTAAGGATTATGATATGAGGTTGCATTATCATCCAGGAAATGCTAACATAGTAGCCGATGCGTTGAGCCACAAGAGCCATGTCAACACACTCATGACCGGGGAGTTACCCAAGGAGTTAGCAGAGGATCTTCGCGTGCTATGTTTGGAGATAGTTCTGAGAGGTTATGTAGCGGCATTGGAGATTCGGTCTACTTTGATGGATAAGATCAGAGAAGCTCAGACGATAGACAAGGAAATTGCCGAGATAAAGGAAAAGATGAGCAAAGGAAAAGCAAAGGGATTTCATGAGGATGAGCATGATACCTTATGGTTTGAGGACCGCGTTTATGTGCCTAATGACCCGGAGATCAGGAAGTTGATTCTGCAAGAGGCCCATGATTCGCCATATTCGATTCACCCAGGAAATACCAAGATGTATTTGGATTTGAAGGACAGTTTCTGGTGGACCGGAATGAAGAAGGATATTGCGGAGTATGTAGCAGTTTGTGATGTATGTCAGAGAGTGAAGGTAGAGCATCAGAAGCCAGCAGGATTGCTACCACCATTGCCGATACCCGAATGGAAGTGGGATAAGCTCGGCATGAATTTTATCACAGGATTGCCCAGGACTAATTTAGGCTATGACTCGATATGGGTTGTAGTCGATCATTTGACGAGGGTAGCTCATTTCATCCTAGTGAAGACCACTTACACCAGTGCTAAGTTGGCAAAGATATACATGACCAGGATCATATGTCTGCATGTAGTTCCTAGGACCATTGTATCAGATAGAGGAACCCAGTTTACCTCAAAGTTCTGGAATCAGTTGCACGAAACTTTGGGTACCAGGCTAGAGTTCAGTATAGCCTTTCATCCACAGACAGATGGACAGACCGAGAGAGTCAATCAGATTCTGGAGGACATGTTGAGAGCTTGTGCGCTAGATTATGGATCTAGTTGGGACGACAATTTGCCTTATGCAGAGTTCTCTTACAACAACAGTTATCAATCTAGTTTGAAGATGGCCCCTTTCGAAGCTTTGTACGGAAGGAGGTGCACAACACCGTTGTTGTGGGATGAAGTTGGAGATTGTCAGTTGTTTGGACCAGATTTGATTAATGAGTCGGAAGAGAAGGTTAAGCTGATTCGCGATAGGCTCAAGGTAGCCCAGTCCAGGCAGAAGAGCTATGCAAATTCTAAATGCAAGGAGACAGTTTATGAAGTCGGAGACAGAGTTTATCTTCGAGTGTCCCCACTTTGAGGAGTTAAGCATTTTGGAGTTAAGGGAAAGTTAGCACCATTTTTTGTGGGACCATACAAAGTTTTGGAACGTATGGGAGAAGTTGCTTACAAGTTGGAGTTGCCCGAAGGATTGTCAGGAGTTCACATTGTGTTCCACGTTTCCCAATTGAAGAAGTGCCACGCAGAGATGGCTGACATTCCCCTGAGAGATACAATGCCACTGGAAGCGATTTAGTTGGGTAGCGATTTGACCTACGAGGAGAAACTAGTGAAGATTCTCGAGTTTGCCAGCCGAGTTACACGCAGAAAGGTTATCAAGTTCTACAAAGTTCAGTGGAGCCACCATACCGAAGATGAAGCCACCTGGGAGCGAGAGGAAGACCTACGGAAGGATCATCCTCACCTATTTTCTAGCCAACCCGAATCTCGAGGGCGAGATTCATCTTAAGGGGGGTATGTTTGTAACATCCCAAATTTTCAATTTGGAATGTTATACATTAGACCATCATTGCATATCATATTTTATTGCATTTTGGCTTGATCCTAGAAATTCTACGCAACTCAAGGACCCACGGAGAGAGTTGGGGATTTTGTTATTTTCATATTTGAGTTTTTCTCAAAATTTGAAAAGAGGATCGTTTGATTTTAGTTATTTTTCTATTCGAATATTTCTTTTATAAAAATAAAAGAGAGGGACTAAAATGACTTTCTGTAGGACCTTGAAGTATGTCTAGAGGGGGGGGGGTGATTAGACTACTTGACCAATTAAAAACTTAACCTTTTCCCAATTTTAGAGTTTGGCAGATTTTAGCTATCTTAGGACAAGTCAAGCAATCATCACACAATTCAAGCAAGCATGCAAAGAGTATATAGGCAGCGGAAATTAAAGCATGCAACTTGCAATAAAGTAAAGGGAAGGGTTTGGAGGATTCAAACGCAATTGGAGACACGGATGTTTTTGGCGTGGTTCCGATAGGTGGTGCTATCGTACATCCACGTTGATGGAGACTTCAACCCACGAAGGGTAATGGTTGCGCGAGTCCACGGAGGGCTCCACCCACGAAGGGTCCATGAAGAAGCAACCTTGTCTATCCCACCATGGTCGTCGCCCACGAAGGACTTGCCTCACTAGCGGTAGATCTTCACAAAGTAGGCGATCTCCTTGCCCTTACAAACTCCTTGGTTCAACTCCACAATCTTGTCGGAGGCTCCCAAGTGACACCTAGCCAATCTAGGACACACCACTCTCCAAGAAGTAACAAATGGTGCGTTGATGATGAACTCCTTGCTCTTGTTCTTCAAATGATAGTCTCCCCAACACTCAACTCTCTCTCATAGGTTTTGGATCTGGTGGAGAGAAGATTTGAGTGGAAAGCAACTTGGGGAAGGCTAGAGATCAAGATTCATATGGTAGGAATGGAATATCTTGGCCTCAACATATGAGTTGGTGGTTCTCTCTCAGAAATGGTAAGTTGGAAGTGTAGGTTTAGTCTGATGGCTCTCTCCACGAATGAAGAGGAGGTGGAGGGGTATATATAGCCTCCACACAAAATCTAACCGTTACACACAATTTACCAAACTCGATGGGACCGATTCAACAGACTCGGTCGGACCGATTTAGTAAACCTAGTGACCATTAGTGATTTTTGGTGGGACTGACATGCAACTCGGTGAGACCGATTCGGTTAGGGTTAGGGCATAACGTAATCTCGGTAAGACCGATTACACAAACTCGGTGAGACCGATTTTGGTAATAAGCTTTCCAGAGAGTTGGTCAGGTAAACTCGATGGGACCGATTTGCTCTTTTCGATGAGACCGAAATGTTACAAAAGGGAAACAAAGAGTTTACATTGCAATCTCGGTGGGACCGATCGCTCACTTCGGTTAGACCGAAACGTTACAAAGGCAAACAGAGAGATTACAATCCCATCTCGGTGAGACCGAGATCCCTATCGGTAAGACCGATTTGCCTAGGGTTTGTGGCAGTGGCTATGACTTTCAAACTCGGTGGCGCCGGATAGGAAGAATCGGTGTGACCGATTTTGGCTTTCGGTTTAGGTCATTTGTGGATGTGAGGAAGTAGCTGAGGGTTTTGGAGCATATCACTAAGCACATGAAGCAAGAGGCTCATTAAGCAACACCTCATCCCTCCTTGATAGTATTGGCTTTTCCTATAGACTCAATGTGATCTTGGATCACTAAAATATAAAATGAAGACTCTTGAGCTTTTGAGCTTGAGCCAATCCTTTGTCCTAAGTATTTTGAGGGATCCACTTTCATCATCCATGCCATGCCATGCATTGAGCTTTCCTGAAATAATAGTCTTGGAATAGCATTAGCTCAATGAGCTATATGTTGTTATGAATTACCAAAACCACCTAGGGATAGTTGCACTTTCAATCTCCCGCTTTTTGGTAATTGATGACAACATATAGATCAAAGCTTTGACAAATGATAATAAGATTTAACAACATCGTCGCTTTGAGAAGTATGTGATAAGCAAGAGCTCCCCCTAAATTTGTGCGTAGTTTAAGATTTGCTTTGGACTGCAAATGCACAAGGAATTAGGCTCATGGGTTACTCTTCCATGTCACATACATCTTGGTGGAGCACTCAAAATGATAAAGATTGAATACATGCACTCATCACCAAGGAAAGTGAATGATCACCTAGGATAGATAAGATAATATCATCAAACATGCATAAGTGTAGCTTATGATCAACCACATGATCATCAATGTCTCACAAGCATAGTATCTCAAGCAATCAAAAGCAAACAAGTTTAACCACCAAAGAAAAGCAAGAGAGAACAAAAGTAACACTCTAACAAAAGCAGCACTCTCTCTCTTGAAGCCTATGATCTATACATTTTTCTCCCCCTTTGGCAACAAGTTACCAAAAAGTTCATAGAAAATGCATAGTGCTAGATCGACTCTCAGGCTTGATCTTCAGGTGGTGGTGTCCGGATAACTCCAAGAACGAAGGCTTCAGTTGAAGTAGAGGGTGCTGGAGTTGATGCTGGAGCTGGTTGCACTGGGGCTGTAGGAGCTGTAGCTGGTGCAAATGATGTTGCTCTAGTGTTTGTCACAGGCACTGCAACTGACCTCTGGGCTCTAGGCACTCTGGCAAATACATTAGTGGTAGTCTTGCCCTGCCTATCCTGCATGTCATCCTGCAGCTGCTCCACAACTGACTGAATCTCAGTTACTTTGACATCTAGATCATGGAATTTGAGTTCCATGATTCTTTCCAAGCTCTCCTAGTTCTGAGTGAGGGTGGCCAATCCTTTCTCAATCCTTAGAGTTGATGCTATCAAGTAACCAAGATGCTCCTGCTTGTTCTTCAAGAAATACTCAGATGCCTCCTCTTGAGTTGGCATCTTGGCAGCCTTCTCCTTCCTTGCCTTCTCCTTCTTCTCTTGAGCATGAACTGATGATGGATCATTCTCATTCATGACAACCTCATTGTCCTCAAAGTCTGGATAGAGAGGAAAATGTTCCTTATCCAATAGAATATATGCCTGTTCCCATCTTTGAGTTAACCAACTCCTGAATCTGAGGGGCATATCCACAACTCCTCTTCTAATCTATTGCAGTCCTCTTAATGGTTTCAACCATAAGGCTCATGACCTTAACTTTCTGTGGCACATCAAACAAATGCAACATGTTGATTGCATGCCCTCTGATCATGTTGTGGTCACCAGACTTAGGCAACAGAGTATGCCTTAGGATCAACTGATAGTGGGCAGCCCTGACAGAAGATAGTGGACTGATCCAAACTTATGTGTCTCAACATCTTTGTCTGGGATCTCCTTGTACATGTGTGCCATGGAATTGTGGTCCATTTTCTTCTTGGCATATACATCAAGGTCATCATCATTTTCCTTTGGGGCATTGGTCATTCTTGCCCACTCGTCAACAGTGGACTGGTACCTTGTACCTTCAGACATCCAAACTATCCTTCCATCTGGATAGAAGTGTGCTATGGAGTAGAATTGCATAATGAGTTCATCATTCCAGTTGGTGAGCTTTTGCCCAACATAATCTGCAACTCCACAAGCAACAAAATTGTCTTGCACTCCAGGATAGTGCTCTTCATTTTCTTTCATGTAGATCCAGTCGACCCACCTTATATCACACACTATGGGCTTCTTGTCCAACAAGATTGTCTCATAGAAGTCCTGTTGTTCCTTTGTATGGAACCTGTAATCAACAGCAGTTCTTCTCCTTGCTGCATATGGATCTGTCAACCTCCATAGCCTCAACCCTGAGTCTCTTCTGATGTTCATGTCCTCAGCCACATGATGGGCATCATTGTGGTCTGGTATCTTGGGCTTGAGCTTCCTTAGGACCCGTCCTTCTTCATCTTCCTCATCAGCAACATTAGGCACTGGGGCCTTGTTCTTCTCAGCAGCTGTAATACTCCTGGTATTCCTCTTTGGTGCAAGCTTGGCCTTGGGGGCATCTTTGGGTGCTTCCTTGGGCTTAGATGTTGCAGCCCCTAATCTAATAGCATCACCCATAAGCTTTGGTTCCTTGGGTGTTGGTGCAGCAACCTCTTCTTCCTCTTCAGAATCTCTTCTCATTGAGGGCTTTCCAAGAACCTGGGCAGTTGTGGTTCTTGCTCTCTTCTTCTTCTTATCCTGAGCATCTTCATCCTCTGATTCAATGGTAAACTTCATAGTTTCTCCAGTAGGAACTTTCTTGGATTTGGAAGTTGTGACTTTCTTTGTAGGTGCCTCTTTGGGTTCAGTCTGTTCTGGCACTTGAGTGGACCTTCTGACCTTGGGCATAGGTGTCCTCTTGGTAGGAACCTTCTTCTTCAGACCTGGCTTAGTGCTATGTGCTGAGCCATACTCCTTTTTGAGCACTACTTTCTTGGAAGTAGCCTCATCCTCTTCAGCTTTATAGTCCTCATCTTTAGAATTTGAGGTTCTTTTCTTCCTTTGCCTGGTAGCAGCCTTAGGCAGATTTCTAGGAGTGCTTCTATTGCCTTCATCTGAGGTGCTTGAGGGACTAGTGCCCTCACTCATGTGCATCTGCTCTTCTGACTTGTTCTGGCTGTCACTTTGGTATGACATGCTACAAACACTTACTGTTGACCCTATGAAGAGTTATAGATGAGATAGAGTGGATGAGCATCACAAAATGCAGAGATTTTGCAAAAGAATGATTCAAAAATTCAGTTTTAGTTTTCCACAGAAAGCATTTCGGATCAACCGATTTTCAAACTCGGTGATACCGAAGCAGTTTTGGAACCTAAACTGATGAACTCGGTTTGACCGAGTCACAGTTCGGTGGCACCGAGACTGCTAGGGTTTCACAAAGTCCTAAAATCGGTCGCACCGATTAGCAATTCTCGGCCAGACCGAGAGTTACTAGTGCAATGGCATAAGCCAAATCGGTGGGACCAAGTTTTTCAACTCGGTAGGTCCGAGATGGTTTCGGCGGAAACCTAACCCTAAAATTTCGAATACCAACTAATTTACAGATTGCATTGACTGGATAGGAGTGTTTCAATCGTGGCTAGAATCAATAAGAACACAATGTGCTAGGAATCGGACGAGGATAGCACAGTGATCGAGTCCATACCCTAGCTTGGCGATGAACTCGCTACGGCGGCAACGGCGGGGTTGAAATCCGTTGACGGCGGCAGAGACCAGCGATAGGAGGCGGATGGCGACGAGGAGATGATCCGGAGACCTTGGAGGCAGAGCGAGCTATTGCCTGGGCGAAGGAGTTTGGAGGAATTTCCAAATTTTTGCCCGTGACTATATATAGCCCGACCCTGTCGGTGTGACCGAGTGGAACAACTCGGTGGCACCGAGATGCATAACTGTGTATAGTTACTGCAGCTCGGTGTGACCGAAAAGTTCAAATCGGTTGCACCGAGATTGAAAACTTAGATCGACTTAATGATCTCGGTAGGACCGAAATGGAGGAATCGGTCAGACCGAGAATCACAAAGAAGTTTTGGAAGTTTAAGACTATGACGAATCAGGGACTTCGAGTGCTCCTCACACATAGTGGTTCGAATATGACTTGATCAAATTTTGTGATGTAGCATGAATAGAGTTTGAGACGAGAAAAGCATAGATAGCTAGAGAAGGTTCTTAGGCATTTTTGTCCATCCACTTGGCAAAAAGAAAAGGAAGCCAAACAATCAAAACAACAAGTGGATGTCCTTGAATGAGTAAAATATGCACCAACATGCTCACACAATAAGATGGCAAATGAAATATGTGGCAAAGCATGCACAAACAATTCTAGCATCTATCAAACAATTGGCAATGACTAGGTCATCTATATATGAGTATATTGACTTATGAGTCAAATGAAAACATTTGAACATAGGTCATACTCATCGTTTAAGCTCAAGTGGGGTTACCACTTTTACATAATGCATTGATGTGTTCACACCATTAGAGTTGCTTTGACTCAATTCTTAGAGTTAAGCTCCCCCTAGATGTGAGATCCCCTTTTAGAGGGATGAACTAACCTTGGGTTTTGTCGATGATGACTTCATGTAGGTGTTGAAGATGTGGATGCTCAATGTTGATGTAGACCATTTGGAGCAATCCTTTGGAGTGAGTTGCACTTTCAACTTTCCTACATGGGTTAGTCCCACAAGGAACAAACAAGAATATCCATAGACATAGAGTGATGCACACACTAAATGATGTCCATGAAGTCATTAGGTTACCTTATCCCTTGCCTTACCAACATGAGGGTTTGTGACTCCTTGAACTAGTGCAAGATGTGGAAGTTGATTGCACTTGTTCTTGCCATAATGATGTGAGTTAAGAATGTTGGCGGAGTCACCCTCAAGAACTCTCTAGTTCTTCTTATTCGGGATCCACATCATCTTGATGGGAATCCTTGGAGTTGTAGTTGTACTTGATGAAGTAGAACTTGACGTAGTCTTGGGAACCCACTTGAACGAGGCCTTAGGTGCTTCTTCAAATGCATCAATCTCTTCTTGAAGCTTGTCCTTGCCTTTGTTCTTGTGGTCTTGTGGTGGAAGATCATCTTGTGATTGTGTTCCCTTGAAGGAAGTAGGATCATACTTCTCTTGTTGAGGAACAAAATTCGTCTTGGGGTATTGATCTTCTTCCCACTCAACTCCATTGGCATTGAACTTTCATTAAAAACCAACACCTTAATTCTTCCGGTGCCTTCCTTGCTTGCGTACAATTTCCTCGAATTGCTTACTCCCGGCAATGCTCTTGTAAACACCTTTCTCTATAATTCCCTTTAATAAGCTATTTTCTTGCTCAAGTGTAACTTGGCTAAGAGAATCATTAGTGGAATCAAGAGAACTACTAGAAGCAACAATATTAGATTTGACATTGTTATTGTTACTACTAGAGGAAGTATCTTTCTTGTACTTTTTACTAGACTTGACTTGAGGCATGTAAGTAGATAAGAGTAAACGCTTGGCAATGTAAGAAGAAATTTTCTTACGGAGATCATCATTGATTGCTTTTAAGAACTCATGCTCTTGCTCAAGATTGAGCTTTTCAAAGCGTAACTTCTCATGAGCCCTTAAAAGTTCTCGATGACCTTCGAAGATAGTTTCATGAGCCAACTTAAGAGTGTTTAGTTCTTTAGTTAGAAGCTCAATCTTCTCCTTATCATTGTCATTCGTTTTATCTTGATTAGCATGATTAATTGATGTTTCATCATAGTATTCATCACTAGAGTTGTCAACAAGTAAATCATCATCCACAAGCAAGTCATCTTCATCACTATTGAAATCAACATACTCAGGATGTGTTACCTTTGGACCTTTGGCCATGAAGCATCTTCCAATTCCTTCATTTGGTGAATCAAATATGTCATAGGAGTTGGTTGACACAAGTGCTAGACCGGCAACACCTTCATCTTGAGTATATTCGGAGTCAGAGTGATAGCTTCTCCCGGAGTGATTGTCGGAGTCGGAGCCGGATACCCATTCACCAACATGAGCTTGATGTCTTCGTTTTGTGTAGCTCCTTGATGACTTGTCCTTTCTTTCCGAATCCTTGCTTCTCCGTGAGGGTCTTCGTTCATAATGATCATCTCTACTCCTCCTCTCTCTTGGTGGTGATTCTTCTCTTTTGCTTCTTCTTTTTGAAGAATCTTCTCTTCTTTTGTAGGGTGCCGTACACTCATTGGAATAGTGCCCGGGTCTCCCACAATTGTAGCAATTGCGCTCTCGACTAGAAGATCTTTTGTCCTAGTAAGACTGTCGGTGTCAAAACCGGCGGATCTCGGGTAGGGGGTCCCGAACTGTGCGTCTTGGCGGATGGTAACAGGAGACAAGGGACACGATGTTTTTACCCAGGTTCGGGCCCTCTCGATGGAGGTAAAACCCTACTCCTGCTTGATTGATATTGATGATATGGGTAGTACAAGAGTGGATCTACCACGAGATCAAGGAGGCTAAACCCTAGAAGCTAGCCTATGGTATGATTGTTGTAATGGTTGTTCGTCCTACGGACTAAAACCCTCCGGTTTATATAGACACAGGAGAGGGCTAGGGTTACACAGAGTCGGTTACAATGGTAGGAGATCTACATATCCGTATCGCCAAGCTTGCCTTCCACGCCAAGGAAAGTCCCATCCGGACACGGGACGAAGTCTTCAATCTTGTATCTTCATAGTCTTGGAGTCCGGCCGACGATGATAGTCCGGCTATCCGGACACCCCCTAGTCCAGGACTCCCTCAGTAGCCCCTGAACTAGGCTTCAATGACGATGAGTCTGGTGCACATATTGTCTTCAACATTGCAAGGCAGGTTCCTCCTCCGAATAATTCATAGAAGATTGTGAACACCGGGATAGTGTCCGGCTCTGCAAAATAAATTCCACGTACCACCGTAGAGAGAATAATATTTACACGGATTCAATCTGCTGACGTATTTTGTGGCGTGACATCACACCACTACCAAGCTTTTACTTGAATTGTTTTTATTATACCACCTCAGCGCGTTTAGCGAAGCGGTTTCCTTGGCACGTCTCGTCGAAGCAGAGATCATGTTCCCCTTATTCTGGGATTCCCATCAATACGGACGTGGGTAACCCAACCGTGCTCGTTGCCACGCCTCCTCTATCGAAGGTGAGTCCCAAACGGTCACGGGGACGGCTCTTGGTATTCTCCCTCTTTATAATGGGACCAAGGCACGTTTCTTTTCTTCAATCCTCAATCAAATCTGCCTCTCGCCCCGAGTTCCAACACCCAGAGCCCCAGATTCGAGCGTCTCGGACCTTCAACAATGTCCGGCTCTGACCTACAGGGCCGGTGGATGCCCTCCTCTGTCATGGAAGAGGACGTGCTAAAGCTGAGAGAAGCCAGGTACCTGACCTACGAGATTTCACATAGGTTGCCCGCCAAAGGGCAAGTCATTCCTACTCCCGAGCCCGGCGAGAGCGTCGTGTTTGTGTCCCACCTCCGTCGGGGTTTAGGCTTCCCGATGGATCCTTTTGTGAGAGGGCTCATGTTTTACTATGGGTTAGAATTCCATGACTTGGCTCCGGAGTCCATCCTCCATATCTCATCATTCATTGTCGTCTGCGAAGCCTTCCTTCGCACTACCCCTCACTTCGGTTTGTGGCTCAAAACCTTCAACATGGAGCCGAAGATGATCGAGGGGCGTCAAGCAGAGTGCGGCGGGGCGGTTGTAGGCAAGAGGGCCGATGCTCCATGGCTCGAGGGCTCTTTCCAGGAGGAGCTCGGCTTGTGGCAACAGGAGTGGTTCTATATTACCGCTCCCAGGGGCAGCAGGCAGAAGCCGCCGCCCATCTTTCGCTCGGGCCCCCCACAGTGGCTGATGTCATGGGTCAACCAAGGGCTCATCTGGGGGCCGTCAAAGGACGTACCCCTATTGCAGGGCCGGATTCGATACCTCCAAGAGAGGGAGATCAATCTGGTCGTAGTGATGTAGGTTATGCTGATTCGGCGTCTTCTGCCCTACAAATGTCGCCCCCTCCGTCTGTGGGAATTCAATCCAGAGGGGCCACGAGCTCTTCAACACTTCATGGGTATGACACCCATGGAGATGTATAAATTGTTCTTCGGATCACAAGAAGTGTGTCCGGAATTGACCGAGGATGCCGGCCTAAGCTGCAATCGCCCGGATGCTCAGGTAAGTAGCCCTATGTCCGGACACACCGTTTGTTTGCGTATTCTTGAATTCGCCTTTTAACCAATCGTCCTTTGAATAGGAGTGGATAGCGCAAGCGAAACTGATACGGTGTCCGGCCCCCCTCTCGGAGACCGCGCTGGATTCCGTGCTGGTCAGGATGCTGGAGGTTGCGCCTTCAGAGGAAGGCGAAGGGGAAAACAGAGAAACTACCGCCTCTACCAAGGAGGCTTTCAGGAAAGGAGGAATCGAGAATCCCTCCTTCCAAGGGGAGAAGAGGACCGCTTCCGAAAACCCGGAGGCCAAGGCCTCGAAGCGGGGGAAAAGATCTTCACTAGAGGGTCCTGCATCTGGGGAGGCCCCGGCCGCACTATCTCCCCTAAGGAGTCAGCCCTCCAGCAAGCCGTAAGTAGGCAAAGGGGAGTTTTGTAATAAGGGACATCCCTATTTTTGCTTCTGAGGATAACCGAAGTTTTTACCTTGTAGTTCGGATCTCCGTCCTTCTCAGCTGAGCTCGTCTTCGGGGGACCTTCGTCTGGAGATGATGGAGAGCGAGACGCCTCCATCTGCCGCACCGTCAGGCGGGGCGGACGACCTTGAGGTGTCGTCACGGAGGGTGTCCCTGAGTCCGGCAGGGTCGGAGAGTTCGGCACCAACTGGTGTACGGCCGGGGGAGCTGAAGGATCTGCTTGAGAAGGCGTCTATCTCAGAAGATCACCGTACATTAATGAGTACGGTGATTGAAAGAATTTCATCCGTCGAGGGCGGGTTGCATGATGCCGTCAGAAGTTTGCTGGCAGGGTTTGAGGTACGTAAAAATGACATACCTTTTGACAGTTTTACACATAAAGTGCGCCCTGTATAGATAGTAGCCCCTGAGACTCGGTATGTTGTCAAAAAGGACAGCGTGCCGAGGATCATAATCTCAGGTATTAATTTTTGCCTTTCCTATGCAGGTGGCGGATAGTCCGGTGGCCAGCCGGACTGATGGAGTTGCCGAACTAAAGCGGCAACTCGACGTTGCGGATGCGGACATCGCGCTGGTCAATAAACGACTTGACGAGTCGCAAGGTGGGTTGTTTCTCCGTGGTCACCTAGTAAGGGAGCTGATGCTCACTCCTTACAACATGTGTGCTTAATGCAGACGGTGCCGCTCCTGTGGAGGACCCTCGAGCAGAGCTTGCTCGAGCCAAGGAGCAGGCCAGAAGGAGTGATGCGGCTGCCTTGAAGGCGGCCGAAGAGCTAGAAGGCGAAAGGGCTGCTCACTGCCGAAGCAGGGAGGAGATGGCCGAAATGGCCATGAAGTTGAAAGATGTTACCGACCGCTATGAGGTTCTTGAAAAAGAACGCCGAGCGGAGCAAGAAGACCTGAAGAAGGCCACCGCCGAAGCCAAGGATGCCCGTTCTGCAATGAGGGCTATAAAGGAGGAGCTGCGCCAGGCGGAAGATATTGCGGCTGGCAAGCCCTTTCTGCTGCACAGGAGGTTCACAGATCTGAAGTATGCTCAGCTTGGCCAGCTGTGGGGTCCAGAGGATCCTTATATGGATTTAGCGGCGAGTGCGGCAGATGCTGTTGTGCACTTCCGAAGTCAAAAGGATCACAAGACGGAAGAGCTTTTTTGGTCTCAATTCCACAGTCCGGAGCGTTCACTTCCGCTGACCGATCGGTTGGCTGAGTGGGCTGAGCTGAATAGATTGTCTGGACTTGCCATGACGGATATCGTGGCTCATGTCTGGCCGGATAGGCCCAAGCCGAAGAGTTATTTTGGCTTATTGCAGCAATTCCTTGGGGCGGTGCTGCATATCAAGGTGATGAAGCGGTCGGCCTGCATAGAGGGTGCACGGATGGCCCTCGCCCGTGTGAAGACATACTGGACGGAGATGGATGCCACCGATGTTGCAACCCGGGGTTCGGACGAGAGCCGGTTACCCGCCGAGCACTATTTTGGGGAAGTTCTGCGTGGTGCTCGTGTAATAGAGTCGGAGTGCTCAAAAAAATGTCATGTTCAAATGATCTTTATGGTTTGTAAAACGATATTCATAATATAAGCGCTTTTTATACTTGTGCGTTCAAGTATTGAAATATCTCCTGTGCGGCCGTTAATGTATACTTGTGCATAACCTGAAAGATGGCAGTCTTCGGCTTCAGCCCCCACGCACATGGTGCAGGGGTGTTTGCAAAATAGCGCATTTTCACACTTAATCCAACGTCTTGGTCCTGTGAAGGAGGTGGTAGCATAGCAAACGAGGCAACCAGACTATAATGCTTTATCACTTTCACATAGCCATAGGAGTTCGAAGGTGGGGCTATGATATAGCCCCTAGGGGCACCGCGCTCTCCGGATTTGGAGCGCGTGTGTGCCTGACCGGGAAGCGGTCCTTCGTCAAAGCGGAGGAATTCTAAACATTCCAGAGGTCGATCGAGTGGTTGACCAGTCTCTCGCTACATCATGACATTTAGTTTTTGGCTTTCTCTACTGAGGTGCTCGCCCGGCCGAACTGGGGCACAATCGCAGTAGTTCTCCTGGTGCCGCGTTAGCCGATGACATGAACGTAAGGCAGCAAAACACAGGAGCCGGGCAAACCCAACATTTGACCAAAGACATGATTCGGAGCTGATGCATATAAGGCCTAACTCGAGACGCCGAACACTCCCTGAGGTGTTCGGTCTTTATGATGACGGGCAGATCAATACCCTAAGCCCCTAGTGTCCAGGTACGCGCGAAATCCTCCAACGCGGCCGATGCCAAAACGTCAGCCTCCTCTCTGGTTATGGTAAGAAACCAGGGGATGTATAGCAACAAGAGACAGTAAAAAAGGTTTACACAGGGTCTTAATCTGAAAAGAATCCTTGCAATGGGTCCCTACTGCACGTCTGTGCCTCTGTCTCCGTTGTGCTGTATCCTGGACGGGTGTAGCACGCTGTTCATCTGTAAAAGAGAGGAACTTAGTTTGAAAAGAAATCGTGTGAAAAATGTATTTAAAACAGAGTATGAATAAATGAATAAAGTTGAGCTTTTATTGGCTCTTATTGTTCATACGCGCAGCCCCTTATGAAGGGTTGTGCGGCTAGAAAGCCCCTTGTTTATTTGTGCCGGACTCGCCTAGCCGTGTCCGGGGTCTTGAGCGACCTTGTAAGGAGATGATGCCGTGTGGACCGGGCATTTTAAGTGTAAGAAACGCGTAGTGCGGTATTGCGTTAAAGCGGGCGAAAGCTTCACGTCCCAATAGTGCTTGATGGCTACTTTTAAATGGGGCGACATGGAAGATTAGCTTTTCGCAACGGAAGTTGTCGGGTGAACCGAACACAACTTCTAGTAATAAGGAGCCCGTGGACTTGGCGTAAGGGCCTGGCGTCACTCCTTTGAAGGAAGTGCGGCTATGGCGAATTTTAGTAGGGTCTATCCCCAACTTGCGGATTGTGTTCGGATATAGCAGGTTTAAATCGCTGCCGCCATCCATTAGGACTTGTGTAAATTGTAGTCCGTCGATTATAGGATCCAATATCAGAGCAGTCCATCCTGCGTTTCGAATAGTTTTGGAATAATCCAGGTGGTCGAAAGTGATTGGTTTTGACATCCGATCTCGGGATTCCGCTGGGGTGGACCGTGCAACGCGTACTTTAGCGGGTGCCGCACTATTGTTCCGTATTATCACATGAAGTGAGTTTACTGTTTGGACTTCTTGTGGGAAAGTCTTTTGTTTTCCGGCGCTCTGCTGGTGGGGTT
Source organism: Triticum aestivum (assembly GCF_018294505.1). NCBI lineage: Eukaryota > Viridiplantae > Streptophyta > Magnoliopsida > Poales > Poaceae > Triticum > Triticum aestivum. The sequence goes on from NC_057813.1 coordinate 176,045,025, forward strand.
CGTCGTCATCCTCGCTTGGCGTGTCGAGCCCCTTGTGTTTGGCGTTGAGTCGGCCGGACTGTTGGAAGACCCAACAATCTCAGTGGGTGTGGTTTGCAGGCTTCCCGGGGGTACTGTGGATTTGACATATCCGATTTAAAATTTTGTTTAGGTTGGATAGCTCGTCACTGTTGTCCTTAAGAGGCAGTGTTTTGTTGTTCGGCCGCGAGCTTTTGAATCCGGCGTTGACCGCCGTGTTCTTTGGGCCCTTTTCTTTATTTCGGCGCTGGTCCTTTCTGCACCGTGATTTTCCGTTTCCATCTCTAATCTCAGATGTACACGGGTCGCTGGTGCTGCATCTTGCTAGCCAGCTATCTTCCCCCACGCAAAAGCGGGTCATGAGGCTTGTTAGCGCGGCCATTGTTCTTGGCTTTTCCTGGCCGAGGTGTCTGGCGAGCCATTCGTCTCAGACGTTATGTTTGAAAGCTGCTAAGGCTTCGGTGTCCGGACAGTCGACTATTTGGTTCTTTTTGGTGAGGAACCTGTTCCAGAATTTGCGCGCTGACTCTCCGGGCTGTTGGGTTATGTGACTTAGATCGTCTGCATCCGGAGGGCGGACGTAAGTCCCCTGAAAATTTGCTCTGAACGCGTCCTCGAGCTCCTCCCAACTTCCAATGGTATTTTCTGGGAGGCTTTTGAGCCAATGCCGAGCTGGCCCTTTGAGCTTGAGGGGTAGATATTTTATGGCGGGAGATCGTCTCCTCTAGCCATATGTATGTGTAGGATGTAATCCTCAATCCAGACTCCGGGGTCTGTTGTTCCGTCGTATGCCTCTATGTTTACGGGCTTGAACCCCGCTGGAAATTCATGATCCAGCACCTCATCGGTGAAACATAGTGGGTGTGCGGCGCCCCTGTATTTAGGTGTGCCGTTATCTTCGAACACTCGGCGTGTTGTGTTGCTTCCTGGGGCCCTCTTCTTTGGCCCATAAATGGACCTGACCAGGCCATCTGTTTTGCGAGCATCTTTATGTGTGTCATGTGCCGGCTTGTGTGCGGCGCCGCTTGCCGCTCTTGGCCTGTCATCTGGTCGTCTATCCGGCCAGGCGGCCTCTTTGCTTTTTGATTGTGGGGGCTCTACGGCCTCCTCATCGAATTCGGGCAGCAGCTTGCGCTTCGGGTAGCTCTTTGCTTGGTGGCTATTGCCATATTTGTCCGCCGTCTTGAGGACTTTGCTCCACCTCATTCTAAGTATGTCTTCCGCTGTTTTGAGCTTCCGTTTCTGCTTCTTCAAACTTCTTGCAGTGGCGACAAGCCTTTTGTGAAGGTTCTTATGCTCCGGTGGTGTGTCCGGCGTAAGATCATCTAGACTGTTGTTTTCGCCGGGGATGGGTTGATTATCCGATTCATCCTGTTCGGATGGTTGCTTGGTTGCACGTTCGTCGCCCACTGGTTTGCCCTGCTCTATGGCTGGGTCGTTATGAGTGCTGTTGTTATTGAGGCGGGACTTGGGGCGGCGCTTGCGTCGCCGTTTTGGTTGTTTTTCGGGGGAATTATCCTTCGCCGCATCCCGTTGTTCCTCGTTATCGCTCCCTATTGGGGTGTCCACCATATATACATCATGAGTTGAGGTGGCTTTCTAGTGCCCGGTAGGCGCTGGTTCTTGGTCGTCTCCGGCGTCGTCGTCCATACCGTCGATGTCTTCGGAGTCGTAGTCTAGCATGTCTGTTAGATCGTCGACGGTGGCTACAAGGTGGGTGGTGGGTGGGCTTTGAATTTCTTCGTCGTCCGCATCCCAACCGTCCTGACCGCAGTCCGGCCAGGGCTCTCCTGATAACGAGAGATACTTTTGCGAATTCAGGATGTCGCCAAAGGGTGAGTGCTGAAAGATGTCCGTAGCGGTGAACTCCATGATCGGCGCCCAATCGGATTCGATTGGCAGGGGCGCAGGAGGTTCGGAGTCCGGCGAGGAGTCCGACACCTCGGAGTCACGGGCTTTACGAGGGACAAGGTCAGTATTCGGCTCCATCGCCATAGAGGTTGCAGCCCCCGAGGCGGTGTCTAGCCACCCGTCCTCGATCTGCGCGGTCGGCTCCGAATTATGGATCGGAGCGGACTCATGTGCGGCCTCCAAGGCACTGTCCGGCAGCAGAGCTAAGTAATGCCCATCGTGACAGTGCGGCGCGCTCGGCTGTGGCTCGAATCCATCGAAGATCAAGTCTCCACGGATGTCAGCCGTGAAGTTTAGGCTTCCCAATCGGACCTGATGGCCAGGGGCGTGGCTTTCGATCTGCTCCAGATGGCCAAGTGAATTGGCCCGCAGTGCAAAGCCGCCGAACACGAAAATCTGTCCGGGGAGAAAAGTCTCACCCTAGACTGCGTCGTTGTTGATGATCGAAGGAGCCATCAAGCCTATCGGTGACGACGCAGAGGAACTCTCAATGAAAGCACCAATGTCGGTGTCAAAACCGGCGGATCTCGGGTAGGGGGTCCCAAACTGTGCGTCTAGGCGGATGGTAACAGGAGACAAGGGACACGATGTTTTTACCCAGGTTCGGGCCCTCTCGATGGAGGTAAAACCCTACTCCTGCTTGATTGATATTGATGATATGGGTAGTACAAGAGTGGATCTACCACGAGATCAAGGAGGCTAAACCCTAGAATCTAGCCTATGGTATGATTGTTGTAATGGTTGTTCGTCCTACGGACTAAAACCCTCCGGTTTATATAGACACCGGAGAGGGCTAGGGTTACACAGAGTCGGTTACAATGGTAGGAGATCTACATATCCGTATCGCCAAGCTTGCCTTCCACTCCAAGGAAAGTCCCATCCGGACATGGGACGAAGTCTTCAATCTTGTATCTTCATAGTCTTGGAGTCCGGCTGACGATGATAGTCCGGCTATCCAGACACCCCCTAGTCCAGGACTCCCTCAAAGACCTTGACTTGGAGCTTCTTTCTTTGCTTCTACTCTTGTAGAATTTGTTGAAGTTCTTCACCATTAAGCTCAATTCTTCATTGAAGGTTTGTTTCTCACTTGATGATGTGGGGGCTTCACTTGAGGCTTTGTAAGCACCACTTGACTTGTTGTGAAGTTCCTCCTTATCCTTGAGTGACATCTCATGAGCAACAATTCTTCCAATGACTTCCGTTGGCTTGAGATCTTTGTAGTTTGGCATCATTTGGATCAATGTGCACACGGTATCATACTTTCCATCCAATGCTCTTAGGATCTTCTTGATGATGAATTTGTCGGTCATCTCTTCACTCCCTAAGCCAGCAATCTCATTTGTGATAAGAGCAAGCCTAGAGTACATTTCAGCGACACCTTCACCATCCTTCATTTTGAACTTGTCAAGCTGACTTTGGAGCACATCCAACTTGGATTCCTTGACGGATTCGGTACCTTCATGCATATCAATCAAAGTATCCCAAATTTCCTTTGCATTCTCAAGACGGCTGATTTTGTTGAATTCTTCGGGGCAGAATCCGTTGAAGATGATATCACAAGCTTGAGTGTTGTATTGCAGCATCTTCAATTCTTCCGCATTAGCTTCATGGTTCGGCTCTCTCCCATCAAAGAATTCACCTTGCAAGCCACTACAAATAATTGCCCAAACGGCAGGGTTATGTCCAAGAATATGCATTTTCATCTTATGCTTCCAACTAGCAAAATTAGTACCATCAAAGTAAGGACCTCTACGGTGATAATTTCCCTTGCTAGACGCCATACTGTCCTAGGTTGTGAAACCAAGGCTATGACCACCAAAAGTTATGGAAATCAAAGCAAATGGAGACGAAAGCTCTGATACCACTTGTAGGACCTTGAAGTATGTCTAGGGGGGGGAGTGATTAGACTACTTGACCAATTAAAAACTTAACCTTTTCCCAATTTTAGAGTTTGGCAGATTTTAGCTATCTTAGGACAAGTCAAGCAATCATCACACAATTCAGGCAAGCATGCAAAGAGTATATAGGCAGCGGAAATTAAAGCATGCAACTTGCAAGAAAGTAAAGGGAAGGGTTTGGAGGATTCAAACGCAATTGGAGACACGAATGTTTTTGGCGTGGTTCCGATAGGTGGTGCTATCGTACATCCACGTTGATGGAGACTTCAACCCACGAAGGGTAACGGTTGCGCGAGTCCACGGAGGGCTCCACCCACGAAGGGTCCACGAAGAAGCAACCTTGTCTATCCCACCATGGCCGTCGCCCACGAAGTACTTGCCTCACTAGCGGTAGATCTTCATGAAGTAGGCGATCTCCTTGCCCTTACAAACTCCTTGGTTCAACTCCACAATCTTGTCGGAGGCTCCCAAGTGACACCTAGCCAATCTAGGAGACACCACTCTCCAAGAAGTAACAAATGGTGCGTTGATGATGAACTCCTTGCTCTTGTGCTTCAAATGATAGTCTCCCCAACACTCAAATCTCTCTCATAGGTTTTGGATCTGGTGGAAAGAAGATTTGAGTGGAAAGCAACTTGGGGAAAGCTAGAGATCAAGATTCATATGGTAGGAATGGAATATCTTGGCCTCAACACATCAGTAGGTGGTTCTCTCTCAGAAATGGTAAGTTGGAAGTGTAGGTTTAGTCTGATGGCTCTCTCCATGAATGAAGAGGAGGTGGAGGGGTATATATAGCCTCCACACAAAATCTAACCGTTACACACAATTTACCAAACTCGGTGGGACCAATTCAACAGACTCGGTCGGACCGATTTAGTAAACCTAGTGACCGTTAGTGATTTTCGGTGGGACTGACATGCAACTCGGTGAGACCGATTCGGTTAGGGTTAGGGCATAACGTAATCTCGGTAAGACCGATTACACAAACTCGGTGAGACCAATTTTGGTAATAAGCTTTCCACAGAGTTGGTCAGGTAAACTCGGTGGGACCGATTTGCTCTTTTCGGTGAGACCGAAATGTTACAAAAGGGAAACAGAGAGTTTACATTGCAATCTCGGTGGGACCGATCGCTCACTTCAGTTAGACCGAAACGTTACGAAGGGAAACAGAGAGATTACAATCCCATCTCGGTGAGACCGAGATCCCTATCGGTAAGACCGATTTGGCTAGGGTTTGTGGCAGTGGCTATGACTTTCAAACTCGGTGGCACCGGATAGGAAGAATCGGTGTGATCGATTTTGTCTTTGGGTTTAGGTCATTTGTGGATGTGAGAAAGTAGCTAAGGGTTTTGGAGCATATCACTAAGCACATGAAGCAAGAGGCTCATTAAGCAACACCTCATCCCTCCTTGATAGTATTGGCTTTTCCTATAGACTCAATGTGATCTTGGATCACTAAAATATAAAATGAAGAGTCTTGAGCTTTTGAGCTTGAGCCAATCCTTTGTCCTTAGTATTTTGAGGGATCCACTTTCATCATCCATGCCATGCCATTCATTGAGCTTTCCTGAAATAACAGTCTTGGAATAGCATTAGCTCAATGAGCTATATGTTGTTATGAATTACCAAAACCACCTAGGGATAGTTGCACTTTCACTTTCCCAAAATAAAGAAATATTGGAGATTTAATATTAAAATCAAATAAGAGTTTTATTCAGAGTTTTATCGCTATTTTATTTGAATTAGGAAAAATATGCGTTTTTCAAAATTGCATTATAGGCCCAAATAAATGTTCACTTTGTCCGCTATATTTTTAGAGGACGGGGAAAATTTATTTCAGAATTTTTGGAGTCTGTTAAGTATTTATTTTCTTCATTTTTCTGCACGGATTTAAAAAAAAGAAACTGACTCCGGGCCATAACAGGCCAGGACTCCCCAGCCGGCCCCTCTTATAAGCCGCCGGCCTAGCCCACCCGAGCCCACCAGGCCTAACCCTAACCCTAGCCGCCGGATCCGCCGACGCCGCTGTGCCGCCTCCCGTCGCTGCCACATGTGTCGCCGCCCGCCGCCGACGCTGGTCGCCACCACCATCTCTGGAGCCCTGCAGGAGCCCCGTCGCCACCACCCGCCATCGCCCCGCCACCCGCCGGAGTCGACGAGGTAGCCGCCCGCCGCCGCGGTTTCGTTAAGAAAACCGTCGGTTTTTTAAACCACGTTTTTTAATAGATCGGTTTTATTTTTTCGGTTTAATTATTTAGCGAATGCCCGTTCGTTCGTTCGTTTTAATGAACGATTTTCACCGTTTAGCCGCAGACAGCGAATGTTCGTTCGTTAGTCTGTTCGTCAGTTTTCTCTTTCCAGGGATTTTCCGCGATTATTTTCGATCGCAATTTCTGCCCTGATTTTCGTTTTAGTTTATCTTTTCGCTCGTTTATCGGAATCAGGCGATTCAAGTGCCTAGAGTTTTGTCTCGAAGCCCTCTTTCTGTTTAACCAACTTAAACAAGTTTTTGCTACTGTTAAGTTTGACTTAAGTCCATATTAGTAAACGAAGCTTGTTTCTTTCGCAGTTTGAGTTTCGTTGTTTCGTTTGATTTGATTCTTTTTGCAAACCGGAGTTCTTAAGTTGGAATTTCTGGTTAGATCTCTTACTTGAGTTTTACCTGTGTTTCTAGTTGAGTGCTTATTGTATGCTTGTTTGTTTGCGATAGAGTACCCGGAGTGCGAAGCGTGCTACTACGGGTCTGTTGGTTTCACGGATCATCAGCAAGGCAAGTAACACTTTGATCATACATCTTTACTACCCAGTTTTATTGCATTAGATCAATCCTGGTTAGGATCTGATTAACATGTGGGTTTTGGGAAGTAGATGAGGTAGTACCTATTGTCCTGTTTATTATCAAACCTTTGGGACTTACTTCTACGTTACTTATATTGCTATGCTATGCTTGTAGACGTGGATTGGGTGAGTGTATCCATGACAGATGTGAGTGTCGTCAATGAAAGTTTAACTTAAGGTGGCTACTTTAATACACATCTGGGTGGATGAGGCACCTGGGAAACCCAGTGTTGCCTGTATTTTTTTTGGAAACCCCAGGGTACCGTGTGATTCTCCTATGGAACGCCACCCAGGCTCAAAGGGATCATAAGAATATTCATGCTAGAAATTTCTGTGTGCAGCCACAAGCTATTATGGGCTCTAGCATAGTTGAGTTCGTTGCAAGACCTCTTTCAGTGGTGGGCCAGCAGATGTAGGGGAAAGTAGGTGTAACTGTCCACCCAGAGTAAAGAGTTATTGTTTCAGAAATACTATGTCTCGTTTCTACGACCATGGATGTATTTGAGTCTTGTGGGGAAAAGTGCGGAAACCTCTGCAGAGTGTACAAACTAATCATGGTTAGCCACGTCCCCGGTTATGGACGTTTTGAGTATCTAGTTCTTGGATTATCATGTGGATCTCATCACTCTTAATATAATTTGATTGAATTTAATGATGATGCTTAATTGGGATTGAGTTGGGTGAACCTTCTCAATGTTTAACAACCACCATGATAGTTAAATAAACTTTTCTCCTTTGTTGTAGGGAAAAATTGGCTTTATGCAAAAATGTAACCATAGAGCTTTCCACCAACCATATATGCATGTAGTGATAGCATTATTCTGTTCATTACTCCCTATGTGTTACATTGTCAGCATATTCCATGTGCTGACCCGTTTCGGGCTGCAACGTTCATGTTGCAGACTTTTCAGACGATGATTAAGGTGCCTTAGGTCGTGATCTTTCACTCAGTGATGTCGTTGGAGTTGATAGACTCAGTTTATCTTCCAAGCCTTCCGCTGTTATCGTATTGGCCTTAAGCCATATTTATTGTAATAAGTTCTCTTTTGAGACATTCAATGTAATGAGTGTGTGATTACTACTCTGTTATAAATCCTTCAAGTTCTGTGCTGGTCAGCATTACCGATCTAGGTATGACACTGATGCACGGAGATCAGACTGTTTGAGGTCTGGCCGCTACAGTCTCCCTAGCAGCGCTTTCTTTAAATCCATTAAGCTAGGCATATAGTGCTCAAGTAATGGATCCACCCAGATTCCAAGGTATATCAAAGCCAATTTTAATTAACAATGATTTGTAATTTAGTAGTGAGCACAAAGTAACATATATCATGCAACAACGAAGTCTAACTCTCTTCGTATGCATCGGCATGTCATAAAAGAACAATTCATGCACACAAAGTAAAGTCCAATGCATAGTATAAACAGTTTCTTGCAATTTCATAGTGTGGGAAACATAGAGAGATGGAGATATAGTTCCTTTCTCATAATAATTGCAAGTAGGAGCAGCAAGCACATGCATATTATATTCATCCAAATCATCATGTGTAGTAGTAAAACGCAACCCATCAATGTAATCCTTAATAAGCACAAACTTCTCCGATATAGTGTAGTTGGGAGAATTCAAAAAGATAATAGGACTATATGCGTGGGTGCAATAGCAACAATTTCATGTTTAACATAAGGAACTATAGCAAATTCATCTCCATAAGCATAATTCATATTGGCATCTTGGCCACAAGCATAGAAAGCATCATCAAAAAGGGGTATTTCAAGAGAGTCAACGGGATCATAACAATCATCATAGCAATCATCCTTCGGTAAGCACGAAGGGGAATTAAACAATGTATGAGTTGAAGAGTTACTCTCATTAGAAGGTGGGCACGGGTAGCTAGTCTGCTCTTCCTCCTTTTGTTCTTCGCTCTCCTCATCATCTTTTTCATCCAATGAGCCCACAATTTCATCAATTTCTTCTTCCATAGCTTCCTGCAAAATATTAGTCTCTTCTTGGACAGCGGAGACTTTCTCAATAAATGCATCAATATTAGAACTGTATTCATAATTTTCATAGCAATATCTAAGTATAGCAAAATTTTCAGGTCTGTAAACTGAATCATCAAAATCTTCAAATTGTTTAAACATAGATTCAATCTCATAAGAACCCATAAAAGCAACGAATTCTTCTATTTGTTCCACATCATAGTAATCATAGATACCATTAGCATAAGAAGCCAAGGTTTTTATCATCATTAAATTTGCATGAAAAGGGAAGGTGTGCAACCTTCATCCTAGAGCAACAAGTATAATCATATCTCAAGCATAGTTGCCTAGCATACCAATATAACATATAAATTTGATCCCATAATAGTTTCCCTTTTTGTGTCAAGCGATAATCCCTAAAGTATTCACGTTGATCCAACGTGTCTCCCATAATATAATTGAATGGGGTTTTCTTAGGATTATCAAAGTAGTACATAATATCTTTCACATAATGAGCATGGAGGGTTTTAGGAGGTTCTCCATCTCCATGAGTAGCAAGTACACCTAATTTTTTTGGTATTTTGTGTTCCATATCCATAGCTAAAGATAGAGAACAACTTAGAACAACTAATAAAACTTACTTAGTGATAAAGCAGACAAGCACACACGAGAATATTCACCCCACGCTATGACTCCCCGTCAATGGCGCCAGAAAAAGGTCTTGATAACCCACAAGTGTAGGGGATAATTGTAGCCTCTTTCGATAAGTAAGAGTGCCAAACCCAACAAGGAGCTGAAGGTAGAGCAAATATTCTCTCAAGTCCTATCTGCCACTGATACGACTCTACGCACGCTTAGTGTTCGCTTTACCTAGAACAAGTATGAAACTAGAAGTACTTTGTAGGTGTTGATGGATAGGTTTGCAAGATAATAAAGAGCACGTAAATAAAAGCTAGGGGCTGTTTAGATAAAGAAGCAATAAAGTAAATATAGCGAGTGTGGAAAAGTGGTGGTAGGAGTTGTGGAATTGTCCCTAAGCAATTGACTACTTTACTAGACCGATAGCAAGTTTTATCTGGGAGAGGCATAAGCTAACATACTTTCTCTTCTTGGAAAATATGCACTTATGATTGGAACTCTAGCAAGCATCCACAACTACTAAAGATCATTAAGGTAAAACCCAACCATAGCATTAAAGCATCAAGTCCCCTTTATCCCATATGCCACAACCCCCTTACTCGGGTTTATGCTTCTGTCACTCAAGCAACCCACTATAAGCGAATCATGAACATATTGCAACACCCTACAGTGGGGATCCCTCACGCTTGCGTGACATGGAGGGCACAATAGGACAACAACATAACCACAAGCAAATTAAACCAATCATAGCAATTCATCAATCACCAATAGGACAACGAAAATCACTCAGACATCATAGGATGGCAACACATCATTGGATAATAATATGAAGCATAAAGCACCATGTTCAAGTAGAGGGTACAATGAGTTGCGGGAGAGTGGACCGCTAAATATAGATGGGGGAAGGTGATGGAGATGTTGGTGAAGATGGCGGAGGTGTTGGTGTAGATCGCAGTGATGATGATGGCCTCCGGCAGCGTTTCGGCGGCACCGGAAGCAAGGGGGAGAGAGCCCCCTTCTTTTTCTTTTTCCTTGACCTTCTCCCTAGATGGGAGAAGGGTTTCCCCTCTGGTCCATGGCCTCCATGGCTTGGGACGGGCGAGAGCACCTCCGAGATTGGATCTGTCTATCTGTCTCTCTCTGTTTCTGTGTTCTGAGATTCTGCCTTTTCACCGTTTCTTTTATATCCGGAGATCCGTAACTCCGATTGGGTTGAAACTTTCGCCCAGGTTTTTCTCCAAAAATTAGCTTTCTTGCGGCAAAAGAATAGCAGCAACTACCTTACAAGGGGCCCACGAGGGTCAGGGGCGCGCCCAGGGGATGCAGGCGCGCCCCCTGCCTCGTGGCCACCTCGGGCACCGTCTCGCGTTGATTCTTCCTCCCATATTTCCCAAATATTCCAAAAATATTCTCCGTCTGTTTTATCCCGTTTGGACTTTGTTTGGTATGGGGTTTCTGTGAAACATAAAACATGCAACAATCAGGAACTGGCACTGGGCACTGGATCAATATGTTAGTCCCAAAAATAGTATAAAAAGTTGCCAAAAGTATATGAAAGTTGAATAATATTGGCATGGAACAATCAAAAATTATATATATGACGGAGACGTATCAGCGGGTTATCAATGGCAACCTCTGCTTCCCTCTCTGAAGGGCCTATCTTTTACTTTTATGTATTTACTTTTATGCAAAGAGTCAAAGTTTTTCTCTCTATTCGTTTTTATTTTTTCCTTTGGCAAGCATCATGTGGTGAGGAAAGATCTAGGCACATATGTCCAGTTGGATATGGGTAGCATGAGTTATTATTGCTGACATCACCCAAAGGTGAATACGTTGGGAGGCGAAATTATAAGCCCCTATCTTTCTATGTGTCCGATTGAAACATTTTGCTCATGTGTATGCGGTGAGTGTTAGCAATCATAGAAGACTATATGATGGTTGAGTATGTGGAGCTCTTACTTAGACTCTATTGAATAAGTTGATTTGCAATTGCTAGGTGACTGAGAACATAGGTTGTTGAGTTTCAAGAGAATTCATTGTTTGAACCTTAACATGTGAATTGGTTGCTACTATAACATGAGAAATTTTATGAGAAAGAGTTGCTGTTATGATGCTAGAGAAGTGATTGAAATTATCATTGATCAAACTTATGCACTTTGCTAGCATTCACACTTCATAAATTATTTCTTTAATCATTTACCTACTCGAGGACGAGTAGGAATTAAGCTTGGGGATGCTGATACGTCTCCAACATATCTATAATTTATGAAGTATTCATGCCATTATATTATCCTTCTTGGGTGTTTTACAATCATTTTATAGAAACTTTATATCATTTTTGGGACTAACCTATTGACCCAGTGCCCAGGCCAGTTGCTGTTTTTGCTTGTTTTTTACATCACAGGAAATCAATATCAAACGGAGTCCAAACATCGCGTAACATTTTGGAGATTTTTTTTCTGGACCAGGAGGAACCCAATGGGCCTGAGATGCACCTGGGGGGTGCCTCGAGGGGGGCACAACCCACCTGGGCGCGCCGGGGCCCCCCTGGCGCGCCCAGGTGGGTTGTGCCCACCTCGGTGGCCTCCCGCACCCCCTCTTTTCACTATAAATTCCAAAATATTCCGAAACCCTTCGGGTTGAACCTAGATCAGAAGTTCCGCCGCTGCAAGGCCTATGTATCCATGAGATCCAATCTAGACCCCGTTCCAGCACCCTGCCGGAGGGGGAGATCTCACCGGTGGCCATCTTCATCATCCCGGCGGCCACCACGATGAGGAGGGAGTAGTCCACCCTCGGGGCTGAGGGTTTGTACCGGTAGCTATGTGTTTAATCTCTCTCTCTCTCTCTCTCTCTCTCTCGTGATCTTGAGATGTCATGATCTTGATGTATCGCGGGCTTTGTTAATATAGATGGATCATATAATGTTTGTCCCCTCTCTACTCTAGTTGTGATGAATTGAGTCTTTACCCTTTGAGGTTTTGTCTTTTCGGATTGAATGTTCAGATCTGAAAACACATGATGTATGTCTTGCCGTATGAATACTTGAGGTGACAATGGAGTATCATATTGATTCACTTGACATATGTTATGGCACTCAACTTGCAGATTCCCGCGGTGACATTGGGGTAATCTATGCATAGGGGTTGATGCACGTTTTTATTATCTTTTCTCCGATAGAATCTTTGGGGTCCCCTTGTAGTTCTTTGTGTTGGATTGAGGATTATGAATCTGAAATTGTTCGACACATATTGTATAATTAACTCATGGGTACTCGCGGTGACATTGGGGTATCTAGGTGACATTAGAGTTGGTTGATATGTGTCATATGGTGTTATTTTAGTACAAACTCTTGATTAGATCTATCGGAAAGAATAGCTTGTTGTTATTTTAGTACGAACTCCAGGATAGATCAATCGGAAAGGATAGATTTGAGGTGGTTTCGTACCCTACAAACAATTTCTATCTTTTGTTCTCCGCTAATAGGAACTCGGGAGTGATTCTTTGTTGCATTTTGAGGGATAGTCATATGATCCAACTATGTTAGCATTGTTGAGAGATTGCACTAGTGAAAGTATGCACCCTAGGCCTCATTTTCCATCATACCATTTGTGCTCCGTTTTATCATTTAGTACCTTGCTGTTTTTTATTGTTTGCACTACAAAAACTCATATCTACTATCCATACTACACTTTTATCACCATCTCTTTTGCCGAACTAGTGCACCTATACAATTTGCCATTGTATTGGGTGTGTTGGGGACACAAGAGATTTCTTGTATTTGATTGCAGGGTTGCTTGAGAGAGACTATCTTCATCCTACGCCTCCCACGGATTGATAAACCTTAGGTCATCCACTTGAGGGATAATTGCTACTATCCTACAAAACTCTGCACTTGGAGGCCCAACACGTGTCTACAAGAATAAACTTGCGTAGTAGACATCAGGAACCACGATGAGCCCCAGTACAATCATGAGGGATACTTTGAGCCGTGGCTGTAGACCAACTTAGGCCGAAAGCCTAAGCTTGGGGGAGTACATATCTCTCACCGACATTACATTCATGTACCACACATTTCATTCTAGTTGTTGGTGTTCATCGTATTTCATTGTATATCCATGTTAGTTTTATTTTGGCTTTCTTCTTGTATGTTTGAAAAAGTTCGAAAATCCAAAAAAAATTCTCGTCCCTTTTCGTTTTTTCTTTCTCGTTTAGTTATTTGTAGTACTAAAATAAAACCCAAAAAGATTTCTCGTTCTTTGTTTACTTGTTGGGAGCTTTCCCGTGTAAATAGTTTTTCTTGTTTTTTGTTTTTCTTTAATTTTCTTTCCTTGAAAAAAAAACAAAAACTCAAAAAAAAAACAGTTGATTCTCTGAATTCTTTTCCTTCCTTTGGGTTGTCAAGGGGAGAAGACCACGATGAACATGTTGAGTGGCTCTCATATGCATTATTGTTGATCCAACAAAGAGCCCAAATTACCTTGTCTTCTCCTCTGAATAAAATGTTTGCATACTCCAGCTTAGTCCATGGCACACTTTCACTATTACTATATATCATATCATTTGGTCGTGCAAGTGAAAGGCAATAATGACGATCATTCGATGAAGTGATTGAGGTGAAGAAAAGCTAGTTTGAACTCCTCTTGTTTTTGTTTTTGTAAATATGTTTAGCTCATTGTTCTTGATTCAGTATTATTATGAGTAAACATGTTTGTGATGACAATTAGAGATTATAGTTGCTCATGCCATGCTTAATTAGCTCGGAGTGGATAATGATTTATCTTGAGTGTCAACATGCATTAAAATGGTTATGATGTAGTATGATAGTATGGTATCCTCCTCTAAATATTTCGAGTGGCTTGACTTGGCACATGTTCACGCATGTAGTTGATTCAAAACCAACATAGCCTCCACAATATTTATGTTCATGGTGTTTAATATCCTACTCATGTTTGTATTCAATGTTAATTATTCTCAATGCATGTTTATGACCGTTTTTGCTCTCTAGCTGGCCGCTTCTCAATCTATTAGCTAGCCTTTGTCTTTACTAAGCGGGAATGTTGCTTGTGCATCCAAATACTTAAAACCTAAAGTTGTTCTAGATGAGTCCACTATATCTACCTATATGTGGTATTACCCTGCCATTCTAAGTAAAGTTGCATGTGCCACCTCTAAATATTCAAGTGAATATCTATTCTGTGTGCCCGTACTGCTCATGGAGCGATAGGGGGCGGTCGGTATTTTCCATGATAAGCGGGTTATTCTCATGAGGAGTGTTTATTCACTTGTCCTTGCACGACAGGGGCTGATAATTGGGATGCCAATCCCATGATCAAAATTGCAAAAATAATAAAACAAACTCCATCGAAAGTTGTTGGTATGGAGGGCACCCAAGGATTCGGCTAGGCATGGTTTGTGTTTGTTGGTGGAGAGGGAGTCAACTTTTACCGCTTGGGAACTGTAGGGTAATGTTGCATGGGAAACAAAAAAATTCTACGCACACGGAATGATCTATCCATGGAGATGCATGGCAACGAGGGGGAGAGTGTGTGTCTATGTACCCTCGTAGACCATAAGCGTAAGCGTTTCACAACGCGGTTGATGTAGTCAAACTTCTTCGTGCTTCAACCGATCAAGTACCAAACGCACGGCACCTTCGCGTTCTGCACACGTTCAGCTCGGTGACGTACCTCGTCTTCTTGATCCAGCAAGACGTCCAGGTAGTAGATGAGTTCCGTTAGCACGATGGTGTGGTGACGGTGATGGTTAAGTGATCTCCGCAGGGCTTCGCCTAAGCACTACGAAAATATGAACGGGGGTGTAAACGGCGGAGGGGGCGCCGCACATGGCTAGGCAATTGTTTGGGGTGCTAGCCCCCCCCCCCACATATATATATAGGTGGGAGGGAGAGGGGAGGCTGCTAGGAGGTGCCCCAAGTAGGCTGAATCCTACTTGGGGTCCTGCCAAAGTGGCGCCCCCTTGCCATATTTAACCGAGGGAGAAGGAAAGAGGGGGAGAGAGGGAAGGAAGTGGGAACCCTAATCCACACTTACCTTTCCCTTCTCCCCTTTCCTTCACCTCCTTAGGCCGGCCCATATGGGGGGCACACCAACCCCTTGTGGCTGGTGCGTTTCCCCTCTTGGCCCATAAGGCCCATATCTTTTGCCGGGGGTGCCCGGAATCCCTTCTGGTGACCCAATATGTATCTGGTACCCTCCGGAACACTTCCGGTGTCGAAATACTATCGTCCATTATATCAATCTTTACCTCTTGACCATTTTGAGACTCCTCATCATGTCTGTGATCTCATCCGGGACTCCTAACAACATCCGCAACTACAAAAAGAAGTATTAAGGTAAACCTAACCACAACATTAAGCGTATAGATCCATATCAGCCCCTAACGAAGCAACGCATAAACTAGGGTTTAAGCTTCTGTCACTCTAGCAACCCATCATCTACTTATTACTTCCCCATGCCTTCCTCTAGGCCCATATAATGGTGAAGTGTCATGTAGTCGATGTTCACATAACACCACTAGAGGAAAGACAACATACATCTCATCAAAATATCGAACGAATACCAAATTCACATGACTACTAATAGCAAGACTTCACCCATGTCCTCAGGAACAAACGTAACTACTCACAAAGCATATTCATGTTCATAATCAGAGGAGTAATAATATGCATAAAGGATCTGAACAAATGATCTTCCACCAAGTAAACCAATTAGCATCAACTACAAGGAGTAATCAACACTACTAGCAACCCACAGGTACCAATTTGTGGTTTTGATACAAGATTGGATACAAGAGATGAATTAGGGTTTTGAGAGAAGATGGTGCTGGTGAAGATGTTGATGGAGATTGACCCCCTCCCGATGAGAGGATCGTTGGTGATGACATTGGTGATGATTTCCCCCTCCCGGAGGGAAGTGTCCCCGGCAGAACAGCTCCGCCACAGCCCTAGATTGATTCCGCCAAGGTTCCGCCTCGTGGCGACGGAGTTTCGTCCCGTAAGCTTGCCCATGATTTTTTCCTGGGTAAAAGTGATGATATAGCAGAAGATGGACGCCGGAGGCCCACCAGGGGGCCCAGGAGATAGGGGGCACGCCCTATAGGGGGGGTGCGCCCCCTGTCTCCTGGACAGGGTGTGGGCCCCCTCGCCTATTTCTTTCGCTCATAAATTCTTATTAAATCCAAAAAGTTGTTTCGTGGAGTCTCGGGAATTTTGGAGCTTTTCAAAATAGGTTTCCAACGTTTGCTCCTTTTCCAGCCAGAACTCCAGCTGCCGGCATTCCCCCTCTTCATGGTAAACCTTGTAAAATAAGAGAGAATAGCCATAAGTATTGAGATATAATGTATAATAACAGCCCATAATGCAATAAATATTGATATAAAAGCATGATGCAAAATGGACTTATCAACTCCCCCAAGCTTAGACCTCGCTTGTCCACAAGCGGAAGCCGAAATCAAAAAATATGTCCACATGTTTAGAGATAGAGGTGTCGATAAAAATAAAATACGGACATGAGGGCATCATGATCATTCTAATAACAGCAACATAAATAGATTTTGTCATATGATTTCCTATGCTCAAGTGACAAGCAATTCACAATGTCAAGTATGGTTCAAAAACTTCATTGGGAACTAACAAACTATAATCTCAGTCATTGAAGCAATTGCAATTTATCATAATATCAGAAAGAGTCAATAATAGAGCCTTTCAGCAAACTCACATACTCAACTATCTCGTAGTCTCCTATAATTGCTAACACTCACACAGTACTTGTCGTTATAGAGTTTCAGCCGGACACTGAGAAACATAGGGGCTTATTGTGTTGCCTCCCAACGTATTCACCTGTAGGTGATGTCAACAATAATGGCCCATGCTAACTTACATCCAATTGGATATATGTATCATGATCTTTCAAACACGAGGATCTTGCCAAAGGATAAAATGAAAAAGGGAAAGGTGAGGATCACCTTGACTCAAGCATAAAGTAAAAAACATAAAGTAAAAGATAGGACCTTCGCAGGGGAAAGCAGAGGTTGTCATGCGCGTTTATGGTTGATGCACAAAATCTTAATGCAAAAGAACGTCACTTTATATTGCCCCTTGTATGTGGACCTTTATTATGCAGTCCGTCGCTTTTATTACTTCCACAACAAGTTTGTACAAAGCTTATTTTCTCTGCACTAATAAGTCATGCATATTTAGAGAGCAATTTTTATTGCTTGCACCGATGAAAACTTCTTGAAGGATCTTACTCAATCCATAGGTAGGTATGGTGGACTCTCATGGCAAAACTGGGTTTAAGGATATTTGGAAGCAAAAGTAGTATCTCTACTTGGTGCAAGGAATTTGGCTAGCATGAGGGGGAAAGGCAAGCTCAACATGTTTGGGAGGTTAATGACAATATATTTTAACTGAGATGTCGGAAAAACACAAACCATTAAGTTGTCTTCCTTGTCCAACATCAACTCTTTTAGCATGTCATACTTAATGAGTGCTTCACAATCATAAAAGATGTCCAAGATAATATATTTATATGTGAACTCCTCTTTCCTTATCACTTCCTATTAATTGCAATGATGACCAAGGCTACGTTCATCAACTCTCAACAACTTTTATGCCTCATACTTTCTATGTGTGAAGTTATCACTATCCATAAGATCAATATGAACTCTTTTATTCTTTCTACTTTCTCAAGATCATAGCAACATAGCAAAGCCCTTGACTCAACACTAATCTTTATTAAAGATAGCACACAGACTCGATTACATAAAGAGATCGCAAAGAAAAACTCGAACTACTTGATATCAAAACTTCAAACTACTAGATCAAGATACTACTAAAAGGATCAAACTAAAAAAAGCGGTAAAGATAGGGGTATGATGGTGATACGATACTGGGGCACCTCCCCCAAGCTTGGCATTTGCCAAAGGGGAGTGCCCATACCCATGTGTTTATTTCCTCGGAGGTGCTGATGGTGGAGTTGTTGCATTTTTCTTCACTAGCTTGCGTCTGAGGCTAAAATTTTCCTCCCTCAGATCCTCATTCTCGAGCTCAAGTTTCATTATCTTTTTGCATAGTGCTGCCTTGCTGTCCTGCAAAAAACGTGGTGGGATAGATTGGACCTTAGGGAGGCTTAACCTCTTGAACTCCACATGCATATCACCAGGTTGGGGTAGTGGATCGTCCTCTTCATCGGAACTTATCTCCTCCTTCCCCTTTGGATCATAGTCTTCTTCTTCCTCCGTGGTCCAGCCATAATGTTCCACATCCCCATATGCTTTTGGATTTGCGATATAATCAGCCATGTAGCTCCCCCCTCCGAATCTTGGGACGACATCTTGCTCTATTCTGCAACAGGAATAGCTCAAAACGAAAATAGAGGATATTTGCATGATAAGGTGGTCAAAGCCTTTGGGAGTATATATAATGAATTTTTACCGACCAAAATACGTAACGTGCAACAAAACGGAGTCCGGGAGGCACACGAGGTGCCCACGAGATAGGGGGGCGCGCCCTCCACTCTCGTGGGGGCCTCGTGTCCCTTTCGGACTACTTCTTTCTTCCTAAAATTCTTAAATAATCCAAAACTGATAAAAAATCCCATTGGAGTTGTTTTGGAGTCGGTTTACTTACTGTACCACATACCTATGCCTTTTTAGAGTTTGGAACATTCTGGAAAGTGTCCCGTATGTATTCCTCAGGGGTTATGGTTTCAATAATATTAGTCTCAACATTGATAGGATTACCTGAAATATAATGTTTAATTCTTTGACCGTTTACCACCCTTAGATTTGTGCCTTCGAAGTTGTTGATTTTTATAGCACCAGAACGATAGACCTCCTCGATAACGTAGGGACCTTCCCACTTTGAGAGAAGTTTTCCTGCAAAAAATCTTAAACAAGAGTTGAACAATAACACATAATCTCCTATGTTAAACTCACGCTTTTGTATCCTGTTATCATTTCAGCGTTTGACTTTTTCCTTGAAAATCTTGGCATTCTCATATGCTTGGGTTCTCCATTCATCAAGTGAGCTAATATCAAATAACCTTTTCTCACCAGCAAGTTTGAAGTCATAATTGAGCTCTTTGATAGCCCAATATGCCTTATGTTCAAGTTCAAGAGGTAAATGACATGCTTTTCCATAAACCATCTTATAAGGAGACATACCCATAGGATTTTTGTATGCGGTTCTATAGGCCCATAATGCATCATCAAGTTTTTTGGACCAATTCTTTCTAGACCTAATCACAGTCTTTTGCAAAATTAATTTGAGCTCTCTATTGCTCAACTCTACTTGACCACTAGACTGCGGATGATAAGGAGATGCTATTATATGATTGACATCATACTTAGCGAGCATCTTTCGGAAAGCACCATGAATAAAATGTGAACCACCATCAGTCATATGATATCTAGGGACTCCAAACCTCGGAAAAATAACTTCTTTAAGCATTTTAATAGAAGTGTTATGATCAACACTACTAGTTGGAATAGCTTCTACCCACTTAGTAACGTAATCAACAACAACTAAAATATGTGTATAACCATTAGAGGCAGGAAAAGGTCCCATATAATCAAAGCCCCAAACATCAAATGGTTCAATAACAAGAGAATAATTCATAGGCATTTCTTGACGTTTACTAATGTTACCTATTCTTTGGCATTCATCACAAGATAAGACAAACTTACGCGCATCCTTGAAGAGAGTAGGCCAATAAAAACCAGATTGTAGTACCTTGTGTGCAGTTCTATCTCCAGCGTGGTGTCCTCCATAGGATTCAGAGTGACACTGGCGTAGAATCTGTTCCTGTTCATGCTCAGGCACACAACATCTAATAACACCATCTACTCCTTCTTTATGAAGGTGTGGATCATCCCAGAAGTAATGTCTTAAATCATAAAAGAACTTTTCCTTTTGCTGGTATGTGAAACTAGGCGGTATATATTTAGCAACAATGTAATTAGCATAATCATCATACCAAGGAGCAGTACGAGAAGCATTGACAACCGCTAATTGCTCATCAGGAAAGCCATCATTAATAGGTAGTGGGTCATCAAGAATATTCTCTAATCTAGACAAGTTATCTGCAATAGGGTTCTCAACTCCCTTTCTATCAATAATATGCAAGTCAAATTCTTGGAGCAAGAGAACCCATCTAATGAGTCTAGGCTTAGCATCTTTCTTTTCCATAAGGTATTTAATAGCAGCATGATCAGTGTGAATAGTAACTTTGGAATCAACAATATAAGGTCTAAACTTATCACATGCAAACACAACTGCTAAGAACTCTTTTTCAGTAGTAGCATAATTTCTCTGGGCAGTATAAAGAGTCTTACTAGCATACTGGATAACATTCAATTTCTTATCAACTCTTTTCCCTAAAACAACACCTACAGCATAATCACTAGCATCGCACATAATTTCAAAAGGTAAATTCCAATCAGGCAGCTGAACAATAGGTGCAGTGATCAAAGCTTTCTTAAGTGTTTCAAATGCTTCTACACAATCATCATCAAACACAAAAGGAGTATCTTTTTGCAATAAATTAGTCAGAGGCCTAGAGATTTTAGAAAAGTCCTTAATGAACCTCCTATAAAAACCGGCGTGACCAAGGAAACTTCTTATACCTTTTATGTCCTTGGGACATGGCATCTTCTCAATAGCATCAACTTTGGCTTTATCAACTTCAATACCTCTCTCGGAGATCTTGTGCCCCAAGACAATGCCTTCATTAACCATAAAGTGACACTTTTACCAATTCAGGATGAGACTAGTGTCTTCGCATCTCTGCAAAACTCGATCAAGGTTGCTCAAACAATCATCAAAAGAGGATCCATAGACTGAGAAGTCATCCATGAATACCTCACAAATCTTTTCACAAAAATCAGAGACTATAGCCATCATGCATCTTTGAAAGGTAGCAGGTGCATTACATAAACCAAAAGGCATACATCTATAGGCAAAAGTACCAAAAGGGCAAGTAAAAGTAGTTTTAGATTGATCCTTCGCGGACACATGTATTTGAGAGAAGCCAGAATAACCATCTAAAAAGCAAAAATGTGTGTGTTGGGATAGCCTTTCTAGCATTTGATCAATAAAAGGTAAAGGGTAATGATCTTTCTTAGTAGCTTTATTTAACTTACGGAAATCAATTACCATCCTATAACCTGTAATAATTCTTTGCGGGATCAATTCATCTTTATCATTAGGAACAACGGTAATACCTCCCTTTTTAGGGACACAATGGACAGGGCTTACCCATTCACTATCGGCAACGGGATAAATGACACTTGCCTCAAGGAGCTTTAGTATCTCCTTTCTTACCACTTCCTTCATCTTGAGATTTAATCGTCTTTGAGGATCTCTAACTGGTTTGGCATCTTTCTCCACTGAAATTTTGTGTTGACATAATGTGGGACTAATGCCTTTAAGATCATCCAGAGTATATCCAATAGCAGCTCGGTGCTTCTTCAGAGTTTTCAATAATCTTTCTTCTTCTTTCTCCGAAAGGTTAGCACTAATAATAACAGGATATATTTCTTTTTCATCAAGATAAGCATACTTAAGATTATCAGGTAATGGTTTGAGTTCAAACACGGGATCACCCTTGGGTGGAGGGGGATCCCCAAGAATTTCAACGGGAAGGTTATGTTTCAGCATAGGTTCCTGTTTAAGGAACACTTCATCTATTCATTCCCTTTTGTCACGCCCAAGATGCGACCCTATCCTAAAGGAACTCGAAGGTCCCACCAAGGATAGAAGTGCATCTTGAAGACGCTTTTGCAAGGTGGATATTATTACATCAACATTACATAATAGGTGGGGATACATACAAGAGGCATATAATGCCACACGAATACAACATCATATTACATAAGAGCAACATCTGACTACGGATGAAACACAAACAGAAGCTCAAACGACATCCACCCTGCTAGCCCAGGCTGCCGACCTGGAACCTATCCATTGATCGAAGAAGAAGCAGAAGAAGAACTCCAAACAAGCAAACATCGCTCTCGCGTCAAGATCATCGCAAAACATGTACCTGCAACTGTTGTTGTAGTAATCTGTGAGCCACGAGGACTCAGCAATCCCATTACCATGGGTATCAAGACTAGCAAAGCTTAATGGGAAAGGAAGGGGTAAAGTGGTGAGGTTGCAGCAGCAACTAAGCATGATATGGTGGCTAACATACGCAAATGAGAGCGAGAAGAGAAACAAAGGAACGGTCGTGAAGCTAGTAATGATCAAGAGGTGATCCTGAACCCCTACTTACGTCAAACATAACCCAAAGACCGTGTTCACTTCCGGACTCCGCCGAGAAGAGACCATCATGGCTACACACGCGGTTGATGCATTTTAATTCGGATCTGGTGTCAAGTTATCTACAACCGGACATTAACAAATTCCCATCTGCCACATAACCGCGAGCATGGCTTTCGAAAGATAATAACCCTGTAGGGGTGTCCCAACTTAGCCTATGATAAGCTCTCGCGATCAACGAAGGATATTCCTTCTCCCAGGAAGACCCGGTCAGTCTCGGAATCCCGGTTTACAAGAAATTTCGACAATGGTAAAACAAGACCAGCAAAGCCGCCCGCTGTGCCGACAAATCCCGATAGGAGCTGCACATATCTCATTCTCAGGGCACACCGGATGAGCAAGACGTCGGGTTGGCATAGACCCTGGTTGCCTAGGGGGCGCCAGACATCGCTCGGTTTGGACCAACACTTAGACAAGCATTGGCCCCGGGGGCTAAAATAAAGATGACCCTTGGGTTAATTACTCCCAAGGGAAAGGTAGGTGGTGGTGAGGCAAATGGTAAAACCAAGGTTGGGCCTTGCTGGAGGAGTTTTATTCAAAGCGAACTGTCAAGGGGGTCCCATAAATCACCCGACCGCGTTAGGAATGCAAAATCCGGGAACATAACACCGGTATGACGGAAACTAGGGCGGCAAGAGTGGAACAAAACACCAGGCATAAGGCCGAGCCTTCCACCCTTTACCAAATATATAGATGCATTAATAATATAAGAGATATTGTGATATCCCAACATAACCCTGTCCACCATGGAGCAATCTTCAACTTCACCTGCAACTAACAACGCTATAAGAGGGGCTGAGCAAAGCAATAACATAGCCAAACAACGGTTTGCTAGGAAGGGTGAAAAAGGTTAGAGGCTGACATGGCAATTTGGGTGGCTTGATCAACAAGAGATAGGTAGCGGGGCAAAGCGATGGAACGAAGCAACTAGCATAGCAATGATAGTAGTGAGATCCAGGGTAGCGGTCATCCTGCCTGAAATCCCACAAGGAAGAAGAACGAGTCCATGAAGAAGATGAAGCCACGAAGACGAACCAAGCGAAGACGAACGAATCCTCACGATCGCAACGAAACAGGAACTATCGAGAAGCACACAACATAGTAAACACACCACACATAAACAAGACGTGATGCACAACAAGCATGATGCATGACAAAGCTACATGGAGCTACTCATGGCAAGAGATGATGCATACAAGAGCAACACATCAAGGCAAGTTTAAATGAGGCCGGAAACAACATATAACAATTCCGGTAAGTCCTCATATGCAAATTTAGAATTTGGTCCAGAACTGAATAAACCTTATGTTCAAGTTGTTAAACAGCAAGTTAAGATGCACCAAGATGATCTACACGAGATTCTAGTCAAGTTACATATAAAGTTCATTTAATTCGGAGCTACGGCCTAGAAGATATGAGCAAAACAAGTTAAACATGGCATTGATGCAAAATGCACCCAAACATCAAGCAAACACACCAAAACAAGGATGCAACATGATAATATGAAACTACATGCAAAATCAAGCAAGTTTCATATAGAGCACACTCAAAACGGAGCAACGGTTCAACACATACACTCTATACAAGTCATAACAACAACCTGTCCAAAACAGCAACTATGCATAATGCAAGCATCAAAACAACATGCTACAACATCTCAACGCAATAACAAAAGGCATGGGCATGAAGTACAGGTAAAGCATGACAAAACATGAACACTGAGCTATCTCCAGAAACAACTAGAAAATGCTCAAAAGGACATGGAAAGATTGCAAATAATAACAGTTTCAGACTTATCAGGAAACAACATCAGGTTGCAATGTTTAGAGCTATCAAACAACATGTTACAGGAACTTAACATGGCAAACAAAGGCATGGCATGAATCTACTAATCCCATAGAACGAAAGTCCCTTACTGACCATGAGCCAAAAAGGACCAGAAGATATGATGGCACCCATGTAAACATGGCAAGTTATATGATAGATTCAAACATGGCAGGAACAACAATAAGTAGGCATGTTGGTGAGCTTGTACCACTCACCACAGAGCAATACATGGAACTGCAAGGCAACCAACAGTAAGAAGACATGTTTGTGAATCTAAGCATGGTAAGAGCAAGTTAATAGGGTGCATGGATCACTAGCAAAACACATGGCCAAAACTAAACTTAATGTTAACAGGCTGACAGCAACATTATTTAGCAAGTTTGGAGCAAGATTACAACAAGCTACAGCAGGCTATAAATGCAACCAGGGGCATGAATGGATAGAGGAAGACGTGTATAACAAAACATATTTAGTGAACATCTCCAGATTATGCATAGAATGACTTGTAGCAGCAGGTTTACATAGCAACAAAATATAACAGAATCAGTCAGGAAAACAGCAACACCAAGTACCCCACTTAACAAGCTTGATGCACTCACTACACAAGTCACAAAAATACATGGATGGCACCACTGAAAAGATGGCATGGCATAGATCAATACACATGTAGAGCTCATGTTCATAGGATGGACACATCAAACATGGCAAAAATGACAAATGAGCATGTTATAACAGTTCCAGCAGATTAACATCAACATGCACTCTTCCAACAGCATTTCAGGCATCAAGATTAGCTCAAATGAAAATGATGCAATGGAATGAAATGAAGTACTCGTCGAGACGAACAATTTGACATATTACACGCACAAAATGGAGCAGTATGCAGCAAGTTATAGCATGTTGAACATGGCAAAATGCAACACGCAAGCAAAAGACATGGTAAGGACGGCGAATAACTGGCGGACACCTGGCACAACGAATCCGGGGCATTACAACACTCCTCCACTATTAAGAGATCTCGTCCCGAGATCTTAGAACCGAGATGGAAGCGAAAAGGGATGAGGTGAAACAAGAACTCAAGAGAAGAAGCAAAGAATCGAGAGCGCTCGAGAATAAGAGAGGAACGGCGAGAATGACGAGAAGCGAAAACTCATGGAATCAAATAGACTATGAAACCAATCCTGTTAGTACGAGATAAGACACAAATAAGACTGAAAGGATTTAGGCAGCACTCCGGCTGAAAATTGGAGGAATAGAACATGAACTCGAGAGGATGGAATGATACTTGATGGAGACATGACACAAAACCTCCGAAAAGAATTGAAAGAGTTGAATGAAAAGAACGGAGAAGAAAATGACAACTTGTGCCCCGAACGAAATTGAAAGCATCTTTAGAAGGAAGGTTTAAACAGAGTTGTTGAGAAAATCAACAACGAAAAGAATTGCTTGTTGTGAACTCATGGATAACATCTCAAAATTATGAGGTGATCTCCGACCACAAGCGGAAAAGATTGAATAGCTGAGAAGAACGAAGAAATGCAAAACTCCACTTCAAAAAAAATACGGAGAATTAATTGCACTTCGAGACGCGAGAAGAAAAGATACTTGAACTCCATCAACAAAATCTTGATGAACTCTTGAAGAATGAATTAAATCATGAAGAACCACCATGAAGAACTCCGGTGACAAAAGGATGAAGAGATAGAATGAAGGATTAAAAAGAAATAAGATAAAATCTTACGATGAATTAGATGGAGGTTCCAACGAAATGGCCGAGGAAATTTGAACTCCGGAAAAGAAAAGATGAAAACACTTGGAACTAGAATTTATACATCAAGAACAAACTCCGAAAGAAAGGATTACTCACTTGGATGAAATAAGAATAAGATTTATTGTATGCTTATCCTTCATCAAATTAAATTGATGACAAGCAATGGATTTTTCATACTACTTATTCTTCTTGAAAAAAAAGATTGAGAAGTGACATATCGCAAACTTGAGAAGGTCTTCATGAACCACCGGTAGGATTGAAAAGGACGAGTGGATTAATATGATAAACGAAGAAAAAGAATCTTGAATGAACCACCGTAAGGATTTGGAAATGACTGACGAAAGAGAATGAATCACCGGGAAGAATTAGAAGAACAAATATGCTTGAGGGGATTTAGATGCAAAAGAACGAAGAGATCATGGGCTGATTAAAGAACACTTGAACGAAGCACCGGGATAAATAGAGAATGATAAATGGAATGCTGGCCTCCGGTGAAAAGAAACGGAAAACAACTTCTGACATACTCCGGATTGGTAAGGAAAGAATATCTGACAAATGGAATAATTCACGAGGATAACATGAAGTTAGAACCACGAAACTTTGAGAGAACGGGCAAGATTTAACGGAAAAAACTCTTCTTCGATCTTCAAATGATGACGAGAAACACCACCAAAATTCCTGAGATACTCTGGAAGAATGAAAAGCGAAGGGGTTGAGCCAACAATGAAAATGATTTGAAATCGATCTTGGAAAAGGCATGTGACCGATGGGATCCATTCTTACGTCATGCTTGAAAAGAATTGAGAATAGCTCCGGAATAATTAGAAGAGTCAGGTAAGATCCTGGGAAAAAAACCTGTGGGTTATGGGCCCACTGAAGAGATAACACCGTTGAAAAGGATTGTTGACAGATAGATGATGCACCAGAACAATTGAAATATTTGAATGAGGTGACAACCTCGACTTAGTTCGAACACAGACGAATCTCTGAGATGTCTTGAGTACTCCGAAAGGATAAACTGGCGAGAGGCGAACGAGCAAAGGGAAATATTTGAGCTGAGGGAAAGAATATGATCAACCCAAAAAACTTGAATTTGGACCCGCCGGAAAGAAAACAAGACGAACATTGATGAGCCAGACGAGAATTTACCGGTTGAAACAATTGAGTTAAGACTGAAGAGGCTCCGCACAAATGAAATTGATGCTCAAAAAAGACTCAGGCTCCGAGAAGAAGAGGGTGGGAGGGCGGGAAAAACAAAGGCAACTGGAAGTGGAAAACGACGAATAACTTCAAGAGGAAACACCGATTGAAATCATTGAGGAAAGAAAGCAAAGACTTCGCACGAGTAGGAAGGACACTCGACTATGGACTCCGGCTCCAAGAAGGAAAAAAAGAGGTGGGCGGGTGGGAAAAAGAAAACAACTGAGGATTGAACTTGGCAAAGATGAAGAGGCTCGAGTCAACTTGATGAGAAATGCACCAGATGAAAAGAGGTGAGGAACAACGATCGGAAAACCAACTGCGTGATCCTAAAGAAAAATTTGAAGGGGAAGAGAAGTAATTCAAAACACCTACGTCAAGATTCCTCACCAGAGCGACGAAGGGGCTGAGGGGTAAAAAGAATTCCTACTCACCGATATAACTAGACTCCAAAAACAGTTTCTTCTAGACTCAACAACGACCAAACTACACGATCAATCAAGGGGGCTCCTAGGGTCGGTCGAGGCTCTGATACCAACTTGTCACACCCAAGATGCGACCCTATCCTAAAGGAACTCGAAGGTCCCACCAAGGATAGAAGCGCATCTTGAAGACACTTTTGCAAGGTGGATATCATTACATCAACATTACATAATAGGTGGGGATACATACAAGAGGCATACAATGCCACACGAATACAACATCATATTACATAAGAGCAACATCCGACTACGGATGAAACACAAACAGAAGCTCAAACGACATCCACCCTGCTAGCCCAGGCTGCCGACCTGGAACCTATCCCCTGATCGAAGAAGAAGCAAAAGAAGAACTCCAAACAAGCAAACATCGCTCTCGCGTCAAGATCATCGCAAAACATGTACCTGCAACTGTTGTTGTAGTAATCTGTGAGCCACGAGGACTCAGCAATCCCATTACCATGGGTATCAAGACTAGCAAAGCTTAATGGGAAAGGAAGGGGTAAAGTGGTGAGGTTGCAGCAGCGACTAAGCATGATATGGTCGCTAACATACGCAAATGAGAGCGAGAAGAGAAACAAAGGAACGGTTGTGAAGCTAGTAATGATCAAGAGGTGATCCTGAACCCCTACTTACGTCAAACATAACCCAAAGACCGTGTTCACTTCCCGGACTCCGCCGAGAAGAGACCATCACGGCTACACACGCGGTTGATGCATTTTAATTCGGATCTGGTTTCAAGTTATCTACAATCGGACATTAACAAATTCCCATCTGCCACATAACCGCGGGCACGACTTTCGAAAGATAATAACCCTACAGGGGTGTCCCAACTTAGCCCATGATAAGATCTCGCGATCAACGAAGGATATTCCTTCTCCCAGGAAGACCCGATCAGTCTCGGAATCCCTGTTTACAAGGCATTTCGACAATGGTAAAACAAGACCAGCAAAGCCGCCCGCTGTGACGACAAATCCCGATGGGAGCTGCACATATCTCGTTCTCAGGGCACACCGGATGAGCAAGACGTCGGGTTGGCATAGACCCTGGTTGCCCAGGGGGCGCCGGACATCGCTCGGTTTGGACCAATACTTAGACAAGCATTGGCCCGGGGGGGCTAAAATAAAGATGACCCTTGGGTTAATTACTCCCAAGGGAAAGGTAGGTGGTGGTGAGGCAAATGGTATAACCAAGGTTGGGCCTTGCTGGAGGAGTTTTATTCAAAGCGAACTGTCAAGGGGGTCCCATAAATCACCCGACCGCGTTAGGAACGCAAAATCCGGGAACATAACACCGGTATGACGGAAACTAGGGCGGCAAGAGTGGAACAAAACACCAGGCATAAGGCCGAGCCTTCCACCCTTTACCAAATATATAGATGCATTAATAATATAAGAGATATTGTGATATCCCAACATAACCCTGTCCACCATGGAGCAATCTTCAACTTCACCTGCAACTAACAACGCTATAAGAGGGGCTGAGCAAAGCAGTAACATAGCCAAACAACGGTTTGCTAGGAAGGGTGAAAAAGGTTAGAGGCTGACATGGC
Organism: Triticum aestivum; assembly: GCF_018294505.1. Taxonomy (NCBI): domain Eukaryota; kingdom Viridiplantae; phylum Streptophyta; class Magnoliopsida; order Poales; family Poaceae; genus Triticum; species Triticum aestivum. The sequence goes on from NC_057813.1 coordinate 176,074,480, forward strand.
AATTTGGGTGGCTTGATCAACAAGAGATAGGTAGCGGGGCAAAGCGATGGAACGAAGCAACTAGCATAGCAATGATAGTAGTGAGATCCAGGGTAGCGGTCATCTTTCCTAAAATCCCGCAAGGAAGAAGAACGAGTCCATGAAGAAGATGAAGCCACGAAGACGAACCAAGTGAAGACGAACGAATCCTCACGATCACAACGAAACGGGAACTATCGAGAAGCACACAACATAGTAAACACACCACACATAAACAAGACATGATGCACAAAAAGCATGATGCATGACAAAGCTACATGGAGCTACTCATGCCAAGAGATGATGCATACAAGAGCAACACATCAAGGCAAGTTTAAATGAGGCCGGAAACAACATATAACAATTCCGGTAAGTCCTCATATGCAAATTTAGAATTTGGTCCAGAACTGAATAAACCTTATGTTCAAGTTGTTAAACAGAAAGTTAAGATGCACCAAGATGATCTACACGAGATTCTAGTCAAGTTACATATAAAGTTCATTTAATTCGGAGCTACGGCCTAGAAGATATGAGCAAAACAAGTTAAACATGGCATTGATGCAAAATGCACCCAAACATCAAGAAAACACACCAAAACAAGGATGCAACATTATAATATGAAACTACATGCAAAATCAAGCAAGTTTTATATAGAGCACACTCAAAACGGAGCAACGGTTCAACACATACACTCTATACAAGTCATAATAACAACCTGTCCAAAACAGCAACTAGGCATAATGCAAGCATCAAAACAATAAGCTACATCATCTCCACACAATAACAAAAGGCATGGGCATGAAGTACAGGTAAAGTATGACAAAACATGAACACTGAGCTATCTCCAGAAACAACTAGAACATGCTCAAAAGGACATGGAAAGATTGCAAATAATAACAGTTCCAGACTTATCAGGAAACAACATCAGGTTGCAATGTTTAGAGCTATCAAACAACATGTTATAGGAACTTAACATGGCAAACAAAGGCATGGCATGAATCTACTAATCCCATAGAACGAAAGTCCCTTACTGACCATGAGCCAAAAAGGATCAGAAGATATGATGGCACCCATGTAAACATGGCAAGTTATATGACAGATTCAAATATGGCAGGAACAACAATAAGTAGGCATGTTGATGAGCTTGTACCACTCACCACAGAGTAATACATGGCATCTCAAGGCAACCAACAGTAAGAAGACATGTTTGTGAAGCTAAGCATGGCAAGAGCAAGTTAATAGGGTGCATGGATCACTAGCAAAACACATGGCCAAAACTGAACTTAATGTTAACAGGCTGACAGCAACATTATTTAGCAAGTTTGGAGCAAGATTACAACAAGCTAAAGCAGGCTATAAATGCAACCAGGGGCATGAATGGATAGAGAAAGACATGTATAACAAAACATATTTAGTGAACATCTCCAGATTATGCATAGAATGACTTGTAGCAGCAAGTTTACATAGCAACAAAATATAACAGAATCAGTCAGGAAAACAGCAACACCAAGTACCCCACTTAACAAGCTTGATGCACTCACTACACAAGTCACAAAAATACATGGATGGCATCACTGGAAATATGGCATGGCATATATCAAAACACATGTAGAGCTCATGTTCATAGGATGCACACATCAAAGATGGCAAAAATGACAAATGAGCATGTTATAACAGTTCCAGCAGATTAACATCAACATGCACTCTTCCAACAGCATTTCGGGCATCAAGATAAGCTCAAATGAATATGATGCAATGGAATGAAATGAAGTACTCGTCGAGACGAACAATTTGACATATTACACGCACAAAATGGAGCAGTATGCAGCAAGTTATAGCATGTTGAACATGGCAAAATGCAACACGCAAGCAAAAGACATGGTAAGGACGGCGAATAACTGGCGGACACCTGGCGCAACGAATCCGGGGCATTACACCTTTCCTTCATAAACATATCGTGTTCATGGTCTAGCAAATATTGTTATAACAGATCAGTTGGAGGAACAACAATGGAATCAAGACCAATAATTTCATCCTTACTAGGTTGTTCCCTTTCACGAGGTTGTCTACTTAACTTAGCAAAATTAAACTCATGAGACATACCATCTATGCCAACAGTGACAATATTCCTTTCACAATTAATCTTAGCACTAGCAGTATTCAGGAAAGGTCTACCAAAAATAATGGGACAAAAATCATCTTGTGGGGAACCAAGAACAAGAAAATCAGCGGGGTATTTAACCTTCCCACACAAAACTTCAACATCTCTAACAATCCCAATAGGTTTGATGGTATCCCTATTAGCAAGCTTAATAGTAACATCAATGTCTTCTAATTCAACGGGTGCAATGTCGTGCATAATTTCTTTATAAAGATCATAAGGTATCGCACTAGCACTAGCACCCATATCACATAAGCCATGATAACAATGATCTCCTATTTTAACAGAAATAACAGGCATGCCTACGACAGGTCTACGTGTCTTAGTATCAGGTCTAGCAATATTAGCAGTCTCACCCAACAAAGAAATAACATGCCCATCTAAGTCCTCATCCAAGAGATCTTTAACCATAGCAATACTAGGTTCAACATTAATTTGCTCAGGAGGTGTATAAGTCCTAGTATTACTCTTATGAAAAACAGTCGAAGCTTTAGCATGATCTTTTATCCTAACAGGAAAAGGGTTTTTTCCAACATAAGCAGTAGGAACAATAGGATCACTATAGGTAATAGTCTTTTCTTCGACTGTAATAGGTGCAACTACTTTTATTTCAATAGGAGGATTATATTTAAACCACTTCTCTTTAGGGAGATCAATGTGAGTAGCAAAAGATTCACAGAAAGTAGCTACTATCTCAAAGTCAAGTCCATACTTAGAGCTAAATCCACGGAAAGCATCGGTATCCATGAAAGATTTAACACAATAGAACTTAGGTGTCATACCAGACTCCTTACCATCGTCGGAACCCCAATCTTTAGAGTTGCATTTAATTCTTTCCAATAAGTCCCATTTGAAATCAATAGTCTTCAGCATATAAGAACCAGCATAGGAAGTAAAGAGCAGGTTGCGATTATCAAGAGAAAGCCGAGCATAAAAATTCTAAATAATCATTTCCCGAGAGAGCTCATGATTGGGGCATGAATATAACATTGACTTAAGCCTCCCCCAAGCTTGAGCGATGCTTTCTCCTTCGCAAGGCCAGAAATTATATATGTAATTACGATCACGAGGAACAAGATGCATAGGATAGAACTTCTGGTGAAATTCCAACTTCAATCGCTTATAATTCCAAGATCTCGTATCATCACATAGCCTATACCATGTCATTGCATCTTCCTTCAAAGATAAAGGGAAGACTTTCCTTTTGACATCATCATTGGGAATACCTGCAAGCTTAAATAATCCACAAACTTCATCCACAAAGATACTTTGTAAATCGGGATGCAATGTTCCGTCTCCTGCAAATGGATTAGCTAGTAGTTTTTCTATCATACGCGAAGGAATCTCAAAGTGAATATTTTCATAAAGTTCAGTAGGTTGAGGAGCAAATCTTTGCTCTTGTGGTTGGGGTGAATATACCCCAAACAAGCCCCTCAAAGGATTAGTTTCCGTAGTGACAAGTGACAGAAAATTTCAGCACAATATATAAATGTTTCCTTACCAAGTTCCACTCACCAAAAGCGCTACACTCCCCGGCAACGGCGCCAGAAAAGAGTCTTGATGACCCACAAGTGTAGGGGATCTATCAAAGTCCTTTCGATAAGTAAGAGTGTCGAACCCAACGAGGAGCAGAAGGAAATGATAAGCGGTTTTTAGTAAGGTTTTCTCTGCAAGCACTGAAATCGTAGGTAATAGATAGTTTTGTGATAAGATAAATAGAAACGAGTAACAAGTAAATAAAGTAAGTAAAGTGCAGAAAGGAGGCCCAATGCTTTATGTAGCAAAGGATAAGCCTGGACAAATTCTAATAATGATAAAGGAGCTCCCGAGGACACATAGGGAATTATCGTCAAGCTAGTTTTCATCACGTTCATAAGATTCGCGTTCGGTACTTTGAAAATTTGATATGTGGGTGGACCGGTACTTGGGTACTGCCCTAACTTGGACAAGCATCCCACTTATGATTAACCCCTATTGTAAGCATCCGCAACTACAAAAAGAAGTATTAAGGTAAACCTAACCACAACATTAAGCATATGGATCCATATCAGCCCCTAACGAAGCAACACATAAACTAGGGTTTAAGCTTCTGTCACTCTAGCAACCCATCATCTACTTATTACTTCCCCATGCCTTCCTCTAGGCCCATATAATGGTGAAGTGTCATGTAGTTGACGTTCACATAACACCACTAGAGGAAAGACAACATACATCTCATCAAAATATCGAACAAATACCAAATTCACACGACTACTAATAGCAAGACTTCACCCATGTCCTCAGGAACAAACGTAACTACTCACAAAGCATATTCATGTTCATAATCAGAGGAGTAATAATATTCATAAAGGATCTGAACAAATGATCTTCCACCAAGTAAACCAATTAGCATCAACTACAAGGAGTAATCAAAACTACTAGCAACCCACAGGTACCAATTTGTGGTTTTGATACAAGATTGGATACAAGAGATGAACTGGGGTTTTGAGAGGAGATGGTGCTGGTGAAGATGTTGATGGAGATTGACCCCCTCCCGATGAGAGGATCATTGGTGATGACGTTGGTGATTATTTCCCCCTCCCGGAGGGAAGTGTCCCTGTCAGAACAGCTCCGCCAGAGCCCTAGATTAATTCTGCCAAGGTTCCGCCTCGTGGCTGCGGAGTTTCGTCCCGTAAGCTTGCCCACGATTTTTTCCAGGGTAAAAGTGATGATATAGCAGAAGATGGACGTCGGAGTCCCACCAGGGGGCCCAGGAGATAGGGGGGCGCCCTATAGGGGGGGCCGTGTCTCCTGGACAGGGTGTGGGCCCCCTGGCCTATTTCTTTCACTCATAAATTCTTATTAAATCCAAAAGGTTGTTTCATGGAGTCTCAGGACTTTTGGAGCTGTTCAGAATAGGTTTCTAACATTTGCTCCTTTTCCAGCCAGAATTCCAGCTGCTGACATTCCCCCTCTTCATGGTAAACCTTGTAAAATAAGAGAGAATAGCCATAAGTATTGAGATATAATGTATAATAACAGCCCATAATGCAATAAATATTGATATAAAAGCATGATGCAAAATAGACGTATCACACGCCCATCATCTTCGACACCAAGGATCACCCTGACCGCACTACTACAGTCGGGTGCTTGCCGTTGTTGGTTTCACCAACAATCCGCAACCTCAAGGTGACAAAGATGTTGGTTGACGGCGGGGCCGGCCTAAGCTTGATCTCGTCTGTTGTGGTCAAAAGGCTGCAGATCCCCGATGGAGACCTCAAGGAGACGGGCACGTTCCAAGGGGTTAAGCCGGGGAGGAGCCAGCCAAACGGAAAAGTCATGCTGCCCGTGACATTCGGAGGCGAACTAAACCACAGGACGGAAAATATTGTTTTCGATGTAGCCAACATCCCCTTGCCTTACAACGGGATCTCGGCCGCCCAGTACTAGCCAAGTTCATGGCGGCTTCACACTATGCCTACAACATGCTGAAGATGCCCGGGCCGATGAACATCATCACCGTCCCCTCCGACAAGAAAGATGCGTTGATTTGCGCCGACCAACTCTACCGGGAAGCAGTTGCAGCAGCTGCCGCTAAGGCACCTGCTCCTGCCGACGAAGCCCCGGGGGGGGGGGGGGAGACCGGCGAGACCCCTCGCACCCACTCCGGCAAGCGCACCTCTTTGGGGTGTTGTGCTCCCGTTGAGAACATGCCAGAGAGCTCCACCGGCAAGAGCAAGAAATCCAGAGCTACACCACCGGAGACCAAGAAGGTGCCCGTCAAGGAGGACGGCACGGGGGGAGCTTTTACCATAAGCTCCACCCTCGAAGACAAATAGGAAAGCAAGCTCGTCACCTTCCTGCGGGCGAATGTCAATGTGTTTGCATGTCAAGCCTCTGACATTCCCGGCGTTCCCACGGAGGTGATTGAGCACCACCTTGCTGTCTGTCCTCATGCGCGGCCCGTCAAGCAGAAGGTCAGGAAGCAAGCTCTGGAGAGACAGGAGTTCATCATGGAGGAAATCAGAAAGCTAGAGGCGGCATGGCTGGTGAGAGGAGTACTCCATCCGACGTGTTTGTCCAATCCGGTAGTAGTGCGCAAGGCAAATGGAAAGTGGAGGCTGTGTATTGATTACACAGACATTAATAAGGCTTGTCCAAAGGATCCCTTCCCGTTACCACGCATTGACCAGATTGTTGACTCCACGGCCGGGTGCGACCTTTTATCATTCGTCGACGCCTATTCGGGGTACCACCAGATCTTCATGACGAAAGAGGACGAGGAGAAGACATCATTCATCATCCCATGTGGTACGTATTGCTTTTTACGGATGCCTTTCGGGTTGAAGAGTGCTGGCTCAACCTTTGCAAGAGCGGTCCAAATTGGTTTTGAGCCCCAGCTGCATAGAAATATGGAAGCTTATATGGATGACATAGTGGTCAAAACCAAGGACAAAGCAACTCTTGTGCAAGATCTGGAGGAAACATTTGCAAACCTGCGCAAGATCAACCTCAAATTGAACCCTAAGAAGTGTGTCTTCGGCGTCCCGTCTGGCAAGCTTCTCGGGTTCTTTGTATCCAAGTGCGGGATTGAAGCAAACCCAGATAAGTTCAAGGCCATCGAGCAGATTGAGGCACCCAAACGGATCAAGGACGTGCGTCAGCTCACTGGCTGCGTTGCTGCCATGTGCCGGTTCATCTCCAAGTCTGCGGAGCATGCCCTTCCTTTTTTCAAGATCTTGAAGAAGGCAAGGCCAGTGGAGTGGACCCCAGAGGCCGAGGCAGCGCTGCAAGATTTGAAGAAATACCTCTCTTCTACCCCAGTGCTGGTTGCGCCCAAACCACAAGAACCGTTGCTGCTTTATCTAGCAGCAACAAATTAGGTGGTTAGCGCCGCACTAGTGGCGCAGAGAGAGGTCGATGAGGAGACAGTAGCAGCGGTAGAGTCAACGGTTGGCGGGCTAGAACCCTCCCTGGCAGGGCTCGGTCCCGGCAAGACTGAGTCCCTAGCAGGGCTCGGTCCCGGCAAGACTGGCGCCAATACGACAGGACCCGCACAACCAGGTGAAGTGGCGCAGAGGAAGAAGATGGTGCAGCACCCGGCTTACTTCGTCAGCTCCCTCTTGCAGGGAGCTAGGTCGAGGTATTCAGGTGTGCAAAAGTTGCTCTTCGGCCTCCTTATGGCCTCGAGGAAGCTGCGCCACTACTCCCAAGCACATGAGATCACCATGGTTACCCGCCTTCCATTGCAACGGATACTGCATAACCCAGATGCAACAGGAAGGATCGTGGAATGGGCCCTGGAGCTGTCAAGTTTTGGTCTAAAGTTTGAAAGTAATTCGACGATCCAGAGCAGATTCTTGGCGGAGTTTGTTGTGGAATGGACCTCGACACCCGACGAAGAGGTGCAGGAGACCACTCTCCCCGGCAAGGAAACGAGCCGCAACTGGATCATGTACTTTGATTGTGCCTTCTCGTTGCAAGGCACCGGTGCTGGTGTGCTGCTTGTCGCACCCACCGGAGAGCACCTCAAGTATGTCATCCAGATGCACTTCCCCCGGGAGATGTCAACCAACAACACCGTCGAGTACGAGGGTTTGCTCGCCGGTCTCAGGATCACGGCAGACCTCGGAGTTAAAAAGCTCATCGTTAGGGGCGACTCACAGCTTGTCATCAGGCAAATCAACAAAGATTATCAAAGCCCGTTGATGGAAGCTTACGTAGATGAGGTGAGGAAACTGGAGGAGCTCTTTGACGGTATACAAGCGGAGCATGTCCCCCGGGAGGAGAACGGCATCGCCGACTACCTGTCAAAGCGCACTGCCCTCAAGCTACCTGTGGAACCAGGTACTTTTGTGCTTCAGTTAACTCAACCATCCGTTGAGCCATCGACCTGGCAGAACAAGCGGAGGAAGCTAGGCCCCGGCAAGTACTTCCCCACCGAGCTCCCTGGAGCCGCCGGCGAAGATGTTGTCATGGGTGCCAATCCTTCCGCAGGATAGCCGACTCCGGCAGGACCTCAGGTCATGGCCCTAGAGATGGCCGCTCCCGTGGTAGAAGAGATGTCTTTGGTCCTTGTCGTCGAGCCACAGGCTCCGGCATGGGCGCAGCCTACCGTCTGATTCCTTTAAAAAGGAGAGCTTCCTGAGGAGCAGGAAGAGGCAGAAAGAGTAGCCAGCCGGTCTGCTCTATACCAATTTGTTGATAACGTATTGTACAGAAAAAGACCGAATAGGGTGAAATTGAAGTGCATCTCCCGGGAGGAAGGACTAAAGTTGTTGGCAGAGATACATGGAGGCATATGTGGCTCCCACATAGGGTCGAGGGCCCTTGCCGGCAAGGATTTCCGGCAAGGTTTCTTCTGGCCCACCGCCCTCCAGGATGCGACGGTACTAGTAACCAAGTGTGAAGCGTGCAAGTTCCATTCGAAGAAGCTCCATCAAGCAGCTCAAGCCCTGCAAACTATCCCTCTCTCTTGGCCCTTCTCGTTCTGGGGGCTCGACATATTGGGCCCTTTCCCCCGTGCTGTCGGGGGCTTTGAGTACTTGTACGTCACAATCGACAAGTTCACAAAGTGGCCAAAAGTGGAAGCAGTGAGGAAGGTGACAGCGCAGTCAGCCATCAAGTTCTTCAAGGGACTAGTGTGCCATTTTGGGGTGCCCAACAGGATCATCACCGACAACGGCACATAGTTCACAAGCCATGCCTTCATGCAATACATTGAGGATCTCAGCAGCAGGGTCTGTTTTGCTTCCGTGGCACATCCACGGAGCAACGGCCAGGCGGAGAGAGCAAATGCTGAAGTCCTGCGAGGCTTAAGAACGAAGACTTTTGACAGGCTGCACAAGAGTGGAAGGCGCTGGATTGATGAGTTGCCGGCGGTTCTTTGGTCGATAAGAACGACGCCAAATCGAGCCACCGGCCAGACACCCTTTGCCCTGGTTTACGGGGCAGAAGCATTTCTCCCCATGTAACTCATATACGGGTCATCTCGAGTACTCGCTTATGATGAGCTTGAGCAAGAGCGATTGCGGCAAGATGACGCGACGCTCCTTGAGGAAGATCGTCTCCGGGCGGCTGTGAGAGCAGCACACTACCAGCAAGCCTTGCGCTTACCGTAGCCACAAGGTTCGTGCCCGGAGCTTTGAGGAAGGCGACCTTGTTCTTCGGCACGTTTAGTCGGCCAAGCATTCCAATAAGTTGACGCCAAAGTGGGAAGGCCCTTATCGGGTAACACGAGTCACTAGGCTCGGCACAGTCTGGCTGGAGACCGAAGATGCCGTTCCAGTGAGCAACTCCTGGAACATCAAGCATCTCCGCAAGTTTTACCCATAAGGTGCGGCTGCCGGGCCTCCCGGCAAGCCACCCTTTTGTACAAGCCTTGCCGGCAAGGCATGTAACCCTTTGTAAAAAGCTAGGCGCAGACCCTGAGCATAAATAAACGAAGCGCTGGCGCCCTAAGTTATAGCATGCATGCTAGGTTGAGTCTCTTCCTTGGTTAGGGTTGATAGTGCTTAGCAGCGGCTAACCCCTAGCTTAGAGGTCGAGTGCGCGTCTCTCTGTTCTTCTCTGTCTTCTTTGGTTCGCAGGACACATGAGTATTCTTGTGGAACTACTTTGGAAGAAAGGGGACGGACCGGCGTCCGGGCCCCGGCAAGCCAAAGTTGCCAGGGGCTACAAGAGCAAGGATCCATCCGCGGCAAGCCAAGGTTGCCGGGGGCTGCAGATCCAGATAAGTCTTCTATCCTCTATCATGTGTTTTGTTATGGACTGAGGTATGTGAAACCTCATTTTATCCTTAGGCTACCGTGCTCCCCTCATTCCGGACCCTAGGACTCCTCTCCTGGGGCCGAGTTTGGTCATAGTCACGGCAGCAAGGGAATGAAACGAGGAGCCTAAGCCCACCTCATCCCTGCCTCTGCCAAGTGCGTGAGAAAGGTCGAGCGAAGTGGGGGGACGGCAAGGCCTGTTGCCGGGCGAAAAAACATTTATTTTAAAGGTAACGAGGATTCACTCCTTGTCATGGGTTCCACCTGCGAACAAAAAACCCAGCAAACATCCCTTTTTCGTTAAAAAACATCCCGTACAGGTACAGTTCATACGAAATGAAAAACATGAGCAAGGGGATTACAAGTTCTAAAGTTAACAAAGGCCCGAAGGCTTACAAGACTAAAAAGATGTAAGTTGCCTGTAATCCCTTTCTTGTCCCTCTCCTCAGGAAATGGAACATGAAAGCAGAAGGGCAAAAGGGGCGCTTAGGAGAGCTACGAGTGGGAGAAGACACCAAGAGAATATCTCGGTGGCCGTCCAAGGGCTGGATGGTGATGGCGGCGCCGGAGGCAGAGCTCGAAGACGAGGCGGCAGGACGTCAATACGCGACAAAGGCATCGGTGCCCGTGTACTCCGACTTGATGGCCTTGCCGCCCGCCCTCTTCCTCTTCTGCAGCCTCCCAACGCCAGCCGCCCAAGGAGACGACCCCGAGAAGTTCAAGGAGCCAGTGACACGGATGATGGGGCCACCGGTGCCGCTCGGAGCGACGCCCGACGCCTAGTCGGACCCATCATCCTGCCGCCCGCTAGCCTCATCGTTGCTGCCGTTGTCTTCCTCGCCACTCTTGCTCGAGGAGGAATCTTCGTCATCAGAAGAGCTCTCCACGCAGCACCTTACGCGGGTCCCGAAGTGACCAAAGATCTTGACGGAGAGGAGGCCACCCTCCATTAGTTTGAAATGGAGAGTGAGCCCCTCCGTCAAGCTGTGGAGGCGAGGGAAGGTCTTCCACCCTCGGTGAACATACATGACATGGGGGGCGGGGAACTCGACATCGGCCCATGTGCCACTGTTCCCACAACCCCTCATATGCAGCCGCAACGCCTGCGGCGCATCCAGCTCCATCTCCCATGCAAATGGAGTCGGGAGGCAAAGGCGACGGCGCGGTGGCTGGCATAGCCCGATGAAGAATTCGCAAGGGTTGTCCCCGGCGTGGCCCTCCATCGGAGGAGGGGCTGCTGGCGGAGGCGAGGCTGATCTGCCGCCCCGTCCTCCTCTCCCTCGAGCACCATGATGGCCTCGGCCTCGCCCCTCCCCCTTCCTCTAACGGCCGGCTCCGCTGCCACGAGCTCTTGGGGAGGAGCGATGCGCTGTCTGGCCAAAACCCTCGCCGCCACCGATGAAGCGTCACCACACCCCCTCGCTATGGCAGAAGAAAGAAAGAAGCAGGAATGGGGAAGGACGGATGGCGAAGGATTGAGGGGCACCGTTCCTACCGCTCCCCTCTTTATAAAGAGGCGGGGGCAAGGCTCGGCCGCCCCCTGTCGGCCAATCCGGCCCGTTGAAGTGACAGCAATCGGGGCCGTCGACCGCCCTCCCCGCTCCTGAAGGCGCGTGGGAATCAGCCCAGGCGCGCACGACTTCCTACATCCCGTGTGCTTGTCATTCACTCTACACTATGCATGCAGCGAACGTGGCGCAAGAGGCGGGCACAGTGGGACGCGTGGAGCGACGGTTCCCAAGCGAGGATAGTAAATGGGAGGCAGCCCTGCGGTCTCAAAGAGACACGCAAGCCGCCCCTTTACTGTCCACCGCAAGGTGACGCCAGCATGCTTCCGTCATGCGCGCGCACATGATCCCCACGTCGCGCGTTCAACATGGGTCGTGGAGAAGTGCAGCGGACGGAGCGGTTACCACCAAAAAATCTGCCCCGGCTGCCCGCGCACAATTCTGGGCCTGGCCCAACAACGTGCTGCGCTTATGTGTGGCCCAGGCCCGGGGGCTCCTGTCGGTGTACAAAAGAAGGGGCACTCCTTTTGACCCCTTTACTTGTTCACGAGCAGTCAGAGCCTCCCGCCACGGCCACGCATAACAGGGCAGGAAAGGGAAGCCGGAGAGAAGCCGAAGGCACAAGACAAACAAAGCAATGACAAGGAACAAGGCCACAAAGATCAGATGGACGAAGCAGGTTTCCCCGGCAAGGACCCTTGCCAGGGCAGCCTCAGCGGCACCGGCAAGACCCTTGCTGGGGGAGCTCGCCCCCACCAGTCGAGCGAGACACCTTTGAGCCCACCAACGCTAGACAAATGCGTTGGGACAGGGCTCGGGAGACACCTCCGTGGTGGCATGCAGATCTTTGTGAAGACATAGAATGCTCAAGATCAAATGAGGATAGGAAGGCAACAATCCTCACCAAGATCCTCACCGAAGATACCCACAAGACCCCCGGCAAGGTCCTTGCCGGGGACGCCAGCGCGCCACGGCAAGACCCTTGCCGGGCCACCCGGCAAGGCCCTCGCCGGGCCCGCCAGCAGGCCCGCGCCAGCCAAGTCTCCACCGCCGTTCGCATGCAGCTACCGACCTAACCAGCTGGGCAGGCACCTGCGTGGCAACATGCAGCCCTTCATGGAGGCTCTACCACCGCGCCACCTCGGCTGCCTGCCTGCCTACATGGCACCGCATGCATCGCTGGCCAGGGCGCGTGTCGAAGCAAGGAGGAGCGGCGACGGACGGGATGGGCCTCGCTCCCGTCCCCAATAAAGTAAGGGACACCTAAGCCTCGCATTAAATGCGCTTTGTTCTGTAATACTAGCGATAAGCTCATAGCGCTGTAGCGCTTTTCACCTCCTGTGTGCCACTGTGGCAGCCCCTTTCACCTATAAAAGGAGGCCCATGGCATCCTGGAGAAGGATTCGGCTCTTTCGAACCCAGCAGCACCCAGAGCTAGTTCAAGAGCTCCAGAACACTAAATACATCCACCAAAGTAGGATCGTAGGGTTTTACGCATCTTTGCGGCCCGAACCTGGGTAAATCCCCTTTGTGCTGTCTGCTAGTCCTGCCCTTCTCACGATCCCCGCGCCCCGCAACCGTAGAAGGGATTCCAGAGATCCCATAGGTGTCATTTCCCACCGACACCTTGCATATTATAGTTCATCACGAAGTTCTAGTAGCTTGGTGATAGTGACTAGAGAACTTTGTCGATCACTATATTATCTAGAAGATTAACTCCCACTTGGTTCAAGTGATTGTAGTACCCCAGACATTCTGAGCACATGCTCACTGGCTGAGCAATTCCTCCATCTTGTAGGCAAAGTACTTGTGAGAGGTCTCATACCTCTTAACACGGGCATGAGTCTGAAATACCAATTTCAGATCTTGGAACATCTCATATGCTCCGTGGCGTTCAAAACATTTTTGAAGTCCCGGTTCTAAGCCGTAAAGCATGGCACACTAAACTATCAAGTAGTCATCATACCGAGCTTGTCAAACGTTCATAATGTCTGCATCTACTCCTGCAATAGGTATGTCACCTAACGGTGCATCAAGGACATAATTCTTCTGTGCAGCAATGAGGATCATCCTCAGATCATGGACCCAGTCCGCATCATTGCTACTATCATCTTTCAACTTATTTTCCCTAGGAACATATCAAAAAATAGGGGAGCTACATCACGAGCTATTGATCTACAACATAGATTTTGCAAATACTATCAGGACTAAGTTGATGATAAATTAAGTTCAATTAGTCAAATTACTAATAAACTCCCACTTAAATAAACATCCCTCAAGTTATCTAAGTGGTACGTGATCCAAATCAACTAACCCATGCCTGATCATCGCGTGAGATGGGGTAGTCATCAATGGTGAACATCTCTATGTTGATCATATATACTATATGAATCACGTTCGATCTTTCGATATCCAGTGTTTCGAGGCCATGTCTGTACATGCTAGGCTTGTCAAGTTTAACCCACGTATTCTGCATGTGTAAAACTGTCTTACACCCATTGAATGTGAACATAGAGTCTATCACACCCGATCATCACGTGATGTCTCAACACGACGAACTGTAGCAACGGTGCATACTCAGGGAGAACATTTTTATCTTGAAATTTAGTTAAGGGATCATCTTATAATGCTACCGTCGTACTAAGCAAAATAATATGCATAAAAGATAAACATCACATGCAATCAAAATATGTGACATGATATGGCCATCATCATCTCGTGCTTTTGATCTCTATCTCCAAAGCATCGTCATGATCTCCATTGTCACTGGCTCGACACCTTGATCTCCATCCTTGCGTCGTGGTCATCTCGCCAACTATTGCTTCTACAACTATCGTTAACGCGTAGTGATAAAGTAAAGGAATTACATGGCGTTTGCATTTCATACAATAAAGTGACAACCATAAGGCTCCTGCCAGTTGTCGATAACTTATAAAACATGATCATCTCATACAATAACGTTTATTACATCATGTCTTGACCATATCACATCATATCATACCTTGCAAAACCAAGTTAAACACCCTCTACTTTGTTGTTGCAAGTTGTACGTGGCTGCTACGGGCTTCTAGCAAGAATCGTTCTTACCTACGGTAAAAACCACAACGGTGATTTGTCAAGTTTGCTGTTTTAACCTTCTTCAAGGACCGGCCGTAGTCAAATTCGATTCAACTAAAGTAGGAGAAACTGACACCCGCTAGCCACCTTTATGCAAAACTAGTTGCATTTCTGTCAGTGTAACCGGTCTCATGTACGTGGACATGTAAGATTGGTCCGGGCCGCTTCATCCCCCAATACCGCCGAATCAAAATAAGACGTTGGTGGTAAGAAGTATGACTATCACCACCCACAACTCTTTGTATTCTACTCGTGCATATCATCTACGCGTAGACCTGGCTCATGATGCCACTAGCATGACTCTAACATTACCACCTTTATATCTCAAAACAATTATCAAGTATCAAATTTCTCATAGTATTCAATGCACTTTATATGAAAGTTTTTATTATATCCCTCTTGGATGCCCATCATATTAGGACTAATTTTATAACCCAAGCAAATTACCATGCTGTTCCAAAAGACTCTCAAAATAATATAAGTGAAGCATGAGAGATCATCTATTTCTACAAAATAAAACCACCGCCGTGCTCTAAAAGGATATAAGTGAAGCACTAGAGCAAAATCATCTAGCTCAAAAGATATAAGTGAAGCACATAGAGTATTCTAATAAATTCTGATTCATGTGCGTCTCTCCAAAAGGTGTGTACAGGAAGGATGATTGTGGTAAACTAGAAAGCAAAGACTGAAATCATATAAGACGCTCCAAGCAAAACACATATCATGTGGTGAATAAAAATATAGCATCAAGTAAAGTTACCGATGGACGAAGACGAAAGAGGGGATGCCATCAGGGGCATCCCCAAGCTTAGGCTCTTGGTTGTCCTTGAATATTACCTTGGGGTGCCTTGGGCATCCCCAAGCTTAGGCTCTTGCCAGTCCTTATTCCATAGTCCATAGAATCTTTACCCAAAACTTGAAAAGTTCACAACACAATAGTCAACAGAAAACTCGTAAGCCCCGTTAGTATAAAAAAATAAATCACCACATAGGTACTGTTGTGAACTCATTCTAAATTCATATTGGTGTAATATCTACTGTATTCCAACTTTTCTATGGTTCATACCCTCCGATACTACTCATAGATTCATCAAAATAAGCAAACAACACATAGAAAACAGAATCTGTCAAAAACAGAATATTCTGTAGTAATATGTAACTCTTGCATACTTCTATAACTCCAAAAATTCTAACAAATTAAGAAAACCTGAAAAATTTGTGTACCAATCCATATCAAAACGAATCAGGCCAAAATCACGTTTCTTTGAATTATCAAAACTAATTTACTGGGTGCAAAAGTTTCTGATTTTCAGCAGGATCAACACAACTATCACCGTAAGCTATCCTAAAGGTCTTACTTGGCACTCTATTGAAACGAAAGCTATAAAACATGATTACTACAGTAGCATAATCACCACCTAGGTACTGTTGTGAACTCATTATAAATTCATATTGGTGTAATATCTACTGTATTCCAACTTTTCTATGGTTCATACCCTCCGATAGTACTCATAGATTCATTAAAATAAGCAAATAACACATAGAAAACAGAACCTGTCAAAAACAGAACAATCTTTCGTAATCTGTAACTCTTGAATACTTCTGTAACTCAAATAATTCTACAAAATTAGGAAAACCTGAGAAATTTCTGTACCAATCCAGAGCAAAAGGAATCAGATCAAAATCACGTTTATTTAATTACCAAAATTAATTTACTGGGTGCAAAAGTTTCTGATTTTTAGCAGGATCAACACAACTATCACCGTAAGCTATCCTAAAGGTCTTACTTGGCACTTTATTGAAACTAAAGCTATAAAACATGATTACTACAGTAGCATAATCACATGAACACACAAAAACAGTAAAGGTAAATATTGGGTTGTCTCCCAACAAGCGCTTTTCTTTAATGCCTTTTAGCTAGGCATGATGATTTCAATGATGCTCACATAAAAGATAAGAATTGAAACATAACGGGAGCATCATTAAGCATATGACTAGCACATTTAAGCCTAACCCACTTCCTATGCATAGGGATTTTGTGATCAAACAACTTATGGGAACAATAATCAACTAGCATAGGAAGGCAAAACAAGCATAACTTCAAGATTTTAAGCACATAGAGAGGAAACTTGATATTATTGCAATTCCTACAAGCATATGTTCCTCCCTCATAATATTTAAGTAGCATCATGAATGAATTCAGCAATATAACCATCACATAAAGCATTCTTTTCATGATCTACAAGCATAGAATTTTTATTACTCTCGACATAAGCAAAATTCTTCTCATTCGGAATAGTGGGAGTATCATAAGAGACTCGAATACTATAAATTGTTTCTGTATTAAAAGAGTAATGTTCAGAAAAAGGGTAATAATAATCATGACAACTTTTATAAATATAATCATCACTACTTTTTATAGCATAAGTTTCATCACAATAATCATCATAAGTAGCAACTTTGTTCTTATCATAATCAATTGAAACCTCTTCCAAAATAGTGGATTCATCACTAAATAAAGTCATTACCTCTCCAAATCCACTTTCATAAATATTATAAGATTCAACAACCTCTAAAATAGTGGGATCATTACTTCCTAAAGTTTACACTCTTCCAAACCCACTTTCATCAATATAACCATCATAAATAGGAGGCATGCTACCATCATAATAAATTTGCACATCAAAACTTGGGAGGCTAAAAATATCATCTTCATTAAACATAGCATCCCCAATCTTGGGACAAACATGTCATTCTCATCAAACATAGCATCCCCAAGATTGGGCCTTTTCATATCATAAGCATAATCACTTTCATCATTAATAGTATGGATAGCACCAATAGTATAGCAATTATGATCATCGTAATGAGTAATAGGAGCTACATCATTTGGGAGGGATACCTTTCTACCCTTGCTTCTCCATCTTTTCTTTTTCTTCTTCACATCATGTGTGGGTTTAATCCTCTTTTTTGAGCTCCTTATTAATGAGATTGGTTGAATAGAAAGCTCCTCCTCGTTACCTGATTCAACATGAGAAATAATAGGAGGATATTGGGAAGTCTCTTCCCTTTCAATAGTATTCTCTTCCACTTCTATTTGCTTTCTTTTCTTTAGGTAATTGGCAATATAAGGATTTTCAATGCAATTCACCGCAGTATACATAAAAATTTCTTCTAGATCAAAATCAAGAACTTTATCAAGGACAAATTCTGGATATCTTTAGTTGTACATTTTATTTCTTCATAACCCAAAAGCAAAATAAGTTCATTATGATGTGCAAGGGAAATCAAGTCATCAAAATTTTTGGACACGATACGATCATGAAACAATTTGCATTGGGGATTTAAATGATCACGTTCATTGCAAAGTTCACAAGGATGGCAAAGAAATTTAAAATTTTAAGCACAAGCATCTAGCCTTTCTTGCAACCATTTAGTTTCTAAATACTTATGCCTCTTGCAAAATCTATCTTCTCTATTTGGTGTGTACTTGCAAACTCTATGCACTCCACAAAAATTGACATGCTTATAAGAGACATTTTCATCTTAACTAGTGCAATCATCATTAGTACTATGGATATTCAAAGAGTTCATACTAACAACATTGCGATCATGCTCATCATTCAAAGATTTAGTGCCAAACATTCTAATGCATTCTTCCTCTAGAAATTGACCACAATTACTGGAATCCTTTTTTTCATGAAAGATATTAAAAAGATGAAGCATATGAGGCACCCTCAATTCCATTTTTTTGTAGTTTTCTTTTATAGACTAAACTAGTGATAAAACAATAAACAAAAAGATTCGATTGCAAGATCTAAAGATATACCTTCAAGCACTCACCTCCCTAGCAACGGCGTCAAAAAAGAGCTTGATGTCTACTACGCAACCTTCTTCTTGTAGATGTTGGGCCTCCAAGTGCAGAGGTTTGTAGGACAGTAGCAAATTTCCCTCAGGTGGATGACCTAAGGTTTATCAATCCGTGGGAGGTGTAGGATGAAGATGGTCTCTCTCAAACAACCCTGCAACCAAATAACAAAGAGTCTCTTGTGTCCCCAACACACCCAATACAATGGTAAATTGTATAGGTGCACTAGTTCGGCGAAGAGATGGTGATACAAGTGCAATATGGATGGTAGATATGAGTATTTGTAATCTGAAAAAATAAAAACAGCAAGGTAGCAAGTGGTAAAAGTGAGCGTAAACGGTATTGCAATGCTAGGAAACAAGACCTAGGGTTCATACTTTCACTAGTGCAAGTTTTCTCAACAATAATAACATAACTGGATCATATAACAATCCCTCAACATGCAACAAAGAGTCACTCCAAAGTCACTAATAGCGGAGAACAAACAAAGAGATTATTGTAGGGTACGAAACCACCTCAAAGTTATCCTTTCTGATCGATCTATTCAAGAGTCCGTAGTAAAATAACACAAAGCTATTCTTTCCATTTGATCTATCATAGAGTTCGTAGTAGAATAACACCTTAAGACACAAATCAACCAAAACCCTAATGTCACCTAGATACTCCAATGTCACCTCAAGTATCCGTGGGTATGATTATAGGATATGCATCACACAATCTCAGATTCATCTATTCAATCAACACAAAGAACTTCAAAGAGTGCCCCAAAGTTTCTACCGGAGAGTCAACATGAAAACGTGTGCCAACCCCTATGCATAAGTTCACAATGTTACAGAACCCGCAAGTTGATCACCAAAACATACATCAAGTAGGTCACGTGAATATCCCATTGTCACCACAGATAAGCACATGCAAGACATACATAAAGTGTTCTCAAATCTTTAAAGACTCAATCTGATAAGATAACTTCAAAGGGAAAACTCAATCCATTACAAGAGAGTAGAGGGGGAGAAACATCATAAGATCCAACTATAATAGCAAAGCTCGCGATACATCAAGATCGTGCCGAATCAAGAACACGAGAGAGAGAGAGAGAGAGAGAGAGAGAGAGAGAGAGATCAAACACATAGTGAGGGAGTCCTGGACTAGGGGGTGTCCGGACAGCCGGACTATCATCATCCGCCGGACTCCAAGACTACGAAGATACAAGATTGAAGACTCCGTCCCGTGTCCGGATGGGACTTTCCTTGGCGTGGAAGGCAAGCTTGGCAATACGGATATGTAGATCTCCTACCATTGTAACCGACTCTGTGTAACCCTAGCCTCCTCCGGTGTCTATATAAACCGGAGGGCTTCAATCCGTAGGACACAACATACATTACAACAATCATACCATAGGCTAGCTTTAGGGTTTAGCCTCCTTGATCTCGTGGTAGATCCACTCTTGTACTACCCATATCATCAATATTAATCAAGCAGGACGTAGGGTTTTACCTCCATCGAGAGGGCCCGAACCTGGGTAAAACATCGTGTCCCTCATCTCCTGTTACCATCCGCCTAGACGCACAGTTCGGGACCCCCTACCCGAGATCCGCCGGTTTTGACACCGACATTGGTGCTTTCATTGAGAGTTCCTCTGTGTCGTCACCGATAGGCTCGATGGCGTCTTCAACCAACAACGCTGTCCAGGGTGAGACTTTTCTCCCCGGACAGATCTTCGTATTCGGCGGCTTCGCATTGCAGGCTAATTCGCTTGGCCATCTGGAGCAGACCGAAAGCTACGCCCCTAGCCGTCAGGTCAGATTCGGAAGTCTAAACTTCACGACCGACGCCCGCGGAGACTTGATCTTCGACGGGCTCGAGCCACAGCCAAGCGCGCCGCACTATTACGATGGGCATGATCTAGCTCTGCCGCCGAACAGTGCCTTGGTGGCCGCACACGAATCCGCTTCGGCCTTTAGTCCAGAGCCGATCGCCCAGATCGAGGATCGGTGGATGGACACCACCTCGGGGGCCTCAACTTCCACGGCGATGGAGCCGAACGCTAATCTTGTCCCCCGCGAAACTCGTGATTCCGAGGTGCCGGACTCCTTGCCGGACTCCGAACCTCCCACGCCCCTACCAATCGATTCGGATTGGGCACCGGTTATGGAATTCACCGCCGCGGACATCTTCCAATACTCGCCCTTTGGCGACATCCTAAATTCGCTAAAGCATCTCTCGTTATCGGGAGAGTCCTGGCCGGACTATGGCCAGGATGGTTGGGATACGGACGACGAAGAAACTCAGCGCCCACCCACCACCCACTTTGTAGCCAGTGTCGACGATCTAACCGACATGCTAGACTATGACTCCGAAGACATCGACAGTATGGACGACGATGCCGGAGATGAACAAGAACCGGCGCCTACAGGGCACGGGAGGACCACCTCGTCATGTTACGTATATATGGTGGATACCCCAAAAGAGAGCGATAACGAGGATCAACGGGCCGCGGCAGAAGATAACCCCGCCGACAAACAACCAAAACGGCGGCGCAGACGCCGCCCTAAGTCCCGCCTCGACAACAACAACGCTCCTAAGGACCCTGCAATACAGCAGGGCACACAAGTGGATGATGAACATGCAGATAAGCAACCGTCCGAACAGGACGAGTCAGATAATCAGTCCAGGCCCGGCGAAAGCGACAGTCCGGACGATCTCATGCCGGACACGCCGCCGGAGGGTAAAAACCTTCGGAAAAGACTCATCAACACTGCAAGAAGCTTGAAGAAGGAAAGGCGGAAGCTCAAAACAGCGAAGGACACACTCAGAATGAGGTGGAGCAAAGTGCTCAAAACCGCGGATAAATACGGCAATGGCCACCAATCAAAGAGCTACCCAAAGTGCAAGCTGCTACCAGAATTTGACGAGGAGGCCACAGAGCCCCCACAGTCAAAAAATAAAGAGGCTGCCTGGTTGGATAGACGGCCAGATGATAGGCCAAATTCTGAAAGCGGCGCCGCACATAACCGACTAATGAACCTGGAAAGATAGATGGCCCAGCCAGGTCCATCTACGGGCCAAAGAAGAAGGCCCCAGGAAGCAAGGCAACACGTCAAGTGTCCGAAGATAGTGGCACACCCAAATACAGGGGCGCCGCACACCCACTATGTTTCACCAATGAGGTGCTGGACCATGAATTCCCAGCAGGATTTAAACCCATAAACATAGAGGCCTACGATGGAACAACAGACCCTGGAGTCTGGATAGAAGATTATATACTACATATACACATGGCCAGAGGAGATGATCTCCACGCCATAAAATACCTACCCCTCAAGCTCAAAGGGCCAGCCCGTCATTGGCTTAAAAGCCTCCCAGAAAACACTGTGGGAAGCTGGGAAGAGCTCGAGGACGCGTTTAGAGCAAATTTTCAAGGGACTTATGTCCGCCCTCCGGATGCAGATGATCTAAGTCATATAACTCAACAGCCCAGAGAGTTAGCGCACAAATTCTAGAACAGGTTCCTCACCAAAAAGAACCAAATAGTCGACTGTCCGGACGCCGAAGCCTTAGCAGCTTTTAAACACAACGTCCGAGACGAATGGCTTGCCAGACACCTCGGCCAAGAGAAACCGAGGACAATGTCCGTGCTAACAAGCCTCATGACCCGCTTCTGTGCAGGAGAGGATAGCTGGCTAGCAAGATGCAACACCAGCGACCCAAGTACATCTGAGATAAGAGATGGAAACGGAAAATCAATGCACAGAAAAGAGCAGCGCCGGAATAAAGAGAAAAGCCCAAAGAGCACGGCAGTCAACACCGGATTCAAAAGCTCGCGGCCAAACAACAAAACACCGCCTCTTAAGGATGACAGCGATGAGCTGTCCAACTTAAACAAGATTTTGGGTCGGATATGTCAAATCCACAGTACCCCCGGAAGGCCTGCAAACCACACCCATCGAGATTGTTGGGTTTTCAAACAGTCCGGCCGACTAAACGCCGAACACAAGGGGCTCGACGCGTCAAGCAAAGACGATAAACCCCACCAGCAGAGCACCGGAAAGCAAAAGACTTTCCCACAAGAGGTCAAAGCAGTAAACTCACTTCATGTGATAATACGGAAAAATAGTGCGGCACCTTCTAAAAAGAGCCTCGCATGGTTCAACCCAGCAGACCATAGAGATTGGATATCAAAACCAATCACTTTCGACCACCTGGATTATTCCAGAAGCGTTCGAAACGCAGGACGGACTGCCCTGATATTGGATCCCATAATCGACGGACTACAATTTACTAAAGTCCTAACGGACGGAGGCAGCGACTTAAACCTGCTGTACTCAAACACAATCCGCAAGTTGGGGATAGACCCTACTAAAATTTGACACAGCCGCACTTCCTTCAAAGGAGTGACGCCAGGCCCTTACGCCAAGAGCACAGGCTCCCTATTACTAGAAGTTGTGTTCGGATCACCGAACAACTTTCGACGCGAAAAACTAATCTTTCATATCGTCCCATTTAAAAGTGGATATCAAGCACTCTTGGGACGAAAGGCTTTTGTCCGTTTCAACGCCATACCGCATTACGCGTCTCTTACACTCAAGATGCCCGGTCCACGTGGCATCATTTCAGTGCGAGGGTCACTTAAAGACCCCGGACATGGATAGACGAGTCCGACATCAGTAGGCTAGGGGCTCCCTAGCTGCACACCCCTTCACAAGGGGCTGCGCGCACAAACAACCGCGAGTTCATACAAACCCCGCTTTACTTATTTATATTTCTTCTTTCACACATACCTTTTTCGCATGAGCTGTTTTCAAACTAGAGTTCCTCTCTTTTTACAGATGAACAACGTGCACACCCGTCCAGGATAACGGCACAACGGAGACACAGGCGCAGACGTGCAGTAGGGACCCGTTGCGAGGATTCTTTTCAGATTAAGACCCTGCGTAAACCTTTTTTACTATCTCTTGTTGTTATTCTTCCTTGGTTTCTTCCTATAACCAAAGCGGAGCCTGACGTTTTGGCATCGGCCGCGTCAGAGGACCATGCCCGTACCTGGACACTAGGGGCTTAGGGCATTGTTCTGCCCATTATTATAAAGACCGAACACCTTAGGGAGTGTTCGGCGTCTCGAGTTAGGCATTATATGCATCAGCTCCGAATCATGTCTTTGGTCAAATGTTGGGTTTGCCCGGCTCCTGTGTTTTGCTGCCTTACGTTCCGTATCATCGGCTAACGCGGCACCAGGAGAACTACTGCGATTGTGCCCCAGTTCGGCTGGGCGAGCACCTCAGTAGAGAAAGCCGAAAATTGACTGTCATGATATAGCGAGAGACTGGTCAACCACTCGATCGACTACCGAAATGTTTAGAATTCCCCGCTTTGACGAAGGACCGTTTCCCGGTCAGGCACACACGCGCCCCGAACTCGGAGAAGTGCGGTGCCCCAAGGGGCTATATCATAGCCCCACCCTCGAACTCCACTGGCTAAGTGAAAGTGATAAAGCATTATAGTCCGGATTGCCTCGTTTGCTACGCTACCACCTCCTTAACAGGACCGAGACGTCGGATTAAGTGTGAAAACGCGCTATTTTTGCGAACACCCCCGCACCTTGTGCGTGGGGGCTGAAGCCGAAGACTGCAATCTTTCAGGTTATACAAATGTATACGTAAACGGCCGCATAGGAGAAATTTTACTACTTGGTACGCACAAGTATAAAAAGCAGTTATAGCATAATCATCGTTTTACAAGCTGAAAACGTTCATTTGAACGTGACATTTTTTGAGCACTGCGACTCTATTACACGAGCGCCACGCATAACTTCCCCAAAATAGTGCTCGGGGGGTAACCGTCTTTCATCCGAACCCTGGGCGGCAATAGCGGTGGCATCCATCTCTGTCCAATGTGTCTTCACACGGGCAAGAGCCATCCGCGTGCCTTCGATGCAGGCCGACCGCTTCATCTCCTTGATATGCGGCATCGCTCCAAGAAATTGCTGCAATAAGCCGAAATAGCTCGTCGCCTTGGGCCTCTCTGGCCAGACATGAGCCATGATGTCAGTCATGGCAAGTCCGGACAATCTATTCAGCTCGACCCATTCGGCCAACCGATCGGTCAACGGAAGTGAACGATCCGGACTATGGAATTGAGACCAAAATAGCTCTTCCGTGTTGTGATCCTTCTGGCTCTGGAAGTGCTCAACGGCATCAGCCGCACTTGCCGCTAAGTCCATATACGGATCCTCCGGACCCCACAGCTGGCCAAGTTGAGCATACTTTTGATCCGTAAACCGGCGACGCAACAGAAAAGGCTTGCCAGCCACAATATCTCCGGCCTGGCGCAGCTCCTCCTTCATAGCCCGCATTGCAGAACAGGCATCCTTGGCCTCGGCGGTGGCCTTCCCCAGGTCTTCCCGCTCTGATAAGTGCTCCTTTTCAAGAGCCTCATTGCGGTCGGCAGCAACTTTTAATTTCACGGCCAATTCGGCCATCTCTTCCCTGCTCAGGCAGTGTGCAGCCTTTTCGGCTTTCAACTCCTCGGCCGCCCTTGAGGCAGCCGTGTCAATCCTTCGGGCTTGCTCCTTAGCTTGAGCAAGTTCGGCCCGAAGGCTCTCCACAGCAGCAGCACCGTCTGTATCACAGCATATAATTTATCAGAGGAGGGCTTTGACCCCCTCAATAAAGCGACTATGGAGAACTCATTTACCTTGCGACTCATTAAGTCGCCGGTTGACAAGTGCGATGTCCGCAACTGCCACGTCAAGTTGCCGCATTAACTCGGCAACTCCACTAGTCCGGCTAGCCCTCAGACTATCCGCCACCTGCATAGGAACGGCGGCATTCATTACTTGCGATTTTGATCCTCGGCACGCTGTCGTTTTCGACAACCTACCGAGTCTCAGGGGCTACTATCTATACAGGGCGCACTTTTATGTGCAAAACTGTCAAAAAAAGGAGCGTCATTCTTGCGTACCTCAAATCCCGCCAGCAAACTCGTAGCGGCATTACGCAATCCGCTCTCGGCGGACGAAATCCTTCCAATCACCATACGCATCAAAGCACGGTGATCTTCTTAGATGGACGCCCTCTCAAGCAGATTCTTCAGTTCTCCCGGCCGGATACTAGTGGGCGCCGAACTCTCCGGCCCCTCCGGACTCGGGGATACCCTCCATGACGATACTTCAGGCTCGTCTGCGCTACCTGACGGCGCAGCAGACGGAGGCGTTTCGCTCTCCATCATCTCCGGAAGAAGGTCCCCCGAAGACGAACTCATCTGAGAAGGCTGCAAATCCGAACTGCAAGATAAAAATTTCGGTTACCCACAGAAGCACAAATGGAGGTATTTTCTTATTAATGAACTCCCCTTTTCCTACTCACGGCTCACTGGAGGGCCGATCCTTTAGCGACGATTGTGCATCCGGATTCTCCCCGGACGCCGGACCCCCCGGTGAAGATCTCTTCCCCCGTTTAGGGGCTTTGGCCTCCGGATCTTCGGAGGCGGTCCTCTTCTCCCCCGGGAAGGAGGGGTTTTTGATTCCCCCCTCCTCAGACGCCCCTTTGGGCGAAATAATAGCTCCCCTATTTTCCCCATCGCTCCCTTCTACGGAAGCGACCTCCAACATTCTGAACAGCACGGGCTCCAGTGCGGTCTCTGGGAGGGGAGCCGGACACCTTATCAGCTTCGATCGCGCTACCCACTCCTGTGAAGAGTAATGGGTCAGGAGGCGAACTCTAGAAAAGCAGATAAACAGAACGTCCGGACTCTGAGCTATTTACCTGAGTGTCCGGGCGATTGCAGCTTAGGCCTGCGTCCTCGGTCAATTTCGGACATGCTACCTGCGGTCCGAAGAACAACTTGTACATCTCCACGGGTGTCGCACCCATGAAGTGTTGGAGAATTCAAGGTCCCTCCGGATTGAACTCCCATAGACAGAGAGGACGGCGTTTGCAGGCCAGAAGACGCCTGATTAGCATAACCTGCATCACCATGACCAGATTGATCTCCCTCGCCTGGAGGTCTCGAATCCGGCCCTGCAATGAGGGCACGTCTTCGGACGGCCCCCAATTGATCCCTTGGTTGACCCACGACATCAGTCGGCGTGGAGGTCCCGGGCGGAATGAAGGCGACGGCTTTTGCTTGCTGCCCTTCAGAGCGGTGATATAGAACCACTCCTGCTGCCACAGTCCGAGTTCCTCTTGGGAGGAACCCTCGGGCCACGGGGCATCGGCCCTTCTGCTTATGGCCGCCCCGTCGCACTCCACTTGACACCCCCCAATCATCTTCGGCTCCACATTAAAGGTCTTCAGCCACAGGCCGAAGTGGGGAGTGACGCGGAGGAAGGCTTCGCAGACGATAATGAATGCGGAGATATGGAGGATGGACTCCGGAGCCAAGTCGTGAAAATCCAGCCCGTAGTAGAACATGAGCCCTCTCACGAAGGGGTCCGTCGGGAAGCCTAAACCCCGACGGAGCTGGGATACGAAGACAACATGCTCACCGGGCTCGGGGGCGAGCACGGCCTGCCCTCGGGCAGGCAACCTGTGCGAAATCTCGTAGGACAGGTACTTGGCCTCACGCAGCTTTAACACGTCCTCCTCCGTGACGGAGGAGGGCGTCCACCGACCCTGGAGGTCGGAGCCGGACATGGTTGAGAGTCCGAAGCGCTCGAATCTGGGGCTCTGGGTGTTGGAACTGGGAGCGAGGAGGAGATTCGATGCGAGATTGAAGAAAAGGAACGAGCCTTGCTCCTCTTATAAAGGGGAAAAATACCAAGAGTCGTCTCCATGACCGTTCGGGATTCACCTTCGATAGAGGAGGCGTGGCGACGGGCACGGTTGGGTTACCCACGCACGTATTGATGAGAATCCTGGAATAAGGGGAACACGATCTCTGCTTCGACAAGACGTGCCAAGGAAACCGCTTCGCTAAACGTGCTGAGGTGGTATGATAAAAAACGATTCAAGTAAAAGCCTGGTAGCGGTGTGATGCCATGCCGCATAATACATCAGCAGATTGGACTTGTGTGCATTTTATTCTCTCTACGGTGGAATGTGGAATTTATTTTGCAGAGCCGGACACTATCCTGGTGTTCATGATCTTCTCTGGATTATTCAAGGGAGGAACCCGCCTTGCAATGCCGAACATTATGTGCGCTGGACTTATCGTCATTGAAGCCTGGTTCAGGGGCTACTGAGGGAGTCCTGGACTAGGGGGTGTCCGGACAGCCGGACTATCATCATCCGCCGGACTCCAAGACTACGAAGATACAAGATTGAAGACTCCGTCCCGTGTCCGGATGGGACTTTCCTTGGCGTGGAAGGCAAGATTGGCAATACGGATATGTAGATCTCCTACCATTGTAACCGACTCTGTGTAACCCTAGCCTCCTCCGGTGTCTATATAAACCGGAGGGCTTTAGTCCGTAGGACACAACATACATTACAACAATCATACCATAGGCTAGCTTTAGGGTTTAGCCTCCTTGATCTCGTGGTAGATCCACTCTTGTACTACCCATATCATCAATATTAATCAAGCAGGACGTAGGGTTTTACCTCCATCGAGAGGGCCCGAACCTGGGTAAAACATCGTGTCCCTCGTCTCCTGTGACCATCCGCCTAGACGCACAGTTCGGGACCCCCTACTCGAGATCCGCCGGTTTTGACACCGACACATAGCTACTGGTACATACCCTCAGCCCCGAGGGTGAACTACTCCCTCCTCATCATGGAGAGCGCCGGGATGATGAAGATGGCCACCGGTGATGGATTCCCCCTCTGGTAGGGTGCCAGAACAGGGCCCCGATTGGTTTTTGGTGGCTACAGAGGCTTGCGGCGGCGGAACTCCCGATCTATGTTATTTTCTGGAGGTTTTAGTATTTATAGGAATTTTTGGCGTAGGTCTCACACCAGGGGGGTCTCTAGGCTGTCCACGAGGCAGGGGGCGCGCCCAGGGGGGTGGGCGCGCCCACCACCCTCGTGGGCAGCCCGGGACTCTCCTGGCCCAACTTATTTCACTCCAGGGTCTTCTTTTGGTCCACAAAAAATCATCAAAATTGGCACGTCAATTGGACTCCGTTTGGTATTCCTTTTTTGTAAAACTCAAAAACAAGGAGAAAACAAAAACTGGCATTGGGCTCTAGGTTAATAGGTTAGTCCCAAAAATCATATAAAATAGCATATAAATGCATATAAAACATCCTAGATGGATAATATAATAGCATGGAACAATAAAAAATTATAGATACATTGGAGACCTATCAAGCATCCCCAAGCTTAATTCCTGCTCGTCCTCGAGTAGGTAAATGACAAAAATAGAATTTTTCATGTGGAATGCTACCTAGCATATTTCTCAATGTAATTTTCTTTATTGTGGCATGAATGTTCAGATCCAAATGATTCAAGATAAAAGTTTAATATTGACATAAAAATAGTAATACTTCAAGCATGCTAACCAAGCAATCATGTCTTACCAAAATAACATAGCCAAAGAAAGCTTATCCCTACAAAATCATATAGTTTGGCCATGCTTCATTTTCGTCACACAAAATGCTCCCATCATGCACAACCTCGGTTTCAGCCAAGCAATTGGTTCATACTTTTTAACGCACTTCAGCTTTTTCAACCCTCACGCAATACATGAGCGTAAGCCATGGATATAGCACTATGGGTGGAACAGAGTATGATGATAGGGATTGTGTGAGAAGACAAAAAAGGAGAAAGTCTCATATTGACACGGCTAATCAACGGGCTATGGAGATGCCCATCAATTCATGTCAATACAAGGAGTAGGGATTGCCATCCGACGGATGCACTAGAGCTATAAATGTATGAAAGCTCATCAAAAGAAACTAAGTGGGTGTGCATCCAACTTGCTTGCTCACGAAGACCTAGGGCATTTTCAGGAAGCCCATCATTGGAATATACAAGCTGTCGTGGAAATATCACGTCAGATGTCCTAGCAGAAGGACTTAGTCATGGAGCCATCGCAACGAGGTTAGCCTGAAGGGGTTAAACCGGACAAGGTACACGAGAGTTTATACTAGTTTGGCCCCTTCGATGAAGGTAAAGGCCTACGTCTAGTTGTGATGGAATTATTGGGGTTTCGATGACCAGGGAGCAAATACGCTTTGCCTGAGTCTCGAGTTGTTGTCTGTCGTCCCTGAACCGCCGCTGGGTCGTCCCTTTATATACACAGGTTGACACCCGGCCGGCTTACAGAGTCCCGTGGCCGAATCATACAAGTGTTCAGCTCGGTCTCTCCCTTTCACTATGTTACAACACAAGTATACAACTATGGCGGTTTACCACTATGGGCCCTAATCCGCCTCCGGGCTCTGGGCCCCTAAACTTTATCTGTAAAGCGACATCTTCTTGTCTTCATGGGCTTCAGCATAGCTGAGTGTGAACCGGCCCCTCCTGGGCGGTTTACACTCTGTGGTTATATCCTCAACATTAGGCCCCATATTGATTTGAACCTGTTCATGTCAATCTTCAACACTTAGGAAAATTCCATGAACATCTTGTAATGATTCTTCGTAAACCGCCATGTTGTCTTCTCCCTATAAACTTTGGTGAACTGTCGTGATGTCATCTTCTGTCACCGCAGTAAATCGTCATGATGTCATCTTTGCATAAAAAGATACCCTTCATTAATTGCTCCCGAAGATTGAGGCAACAGCTGTATCCTCTTTTGTCGCTTCAGGCCCCTCGATTTTCATGCCTGCCGTTCCATCCTCTTGGCTTTATAAATAGGGCCGGGGGGGTCTTTCCATTTTCCCCCCTTACCTCTCGTCTTCCTCCTCGCGACCCAAAGAACTCCAGCGCCGCTGCCACCGCCGTCGGTCCTCGGATCTGCACCGACTTAGGCCGCTGCATCACCCCGTTCGTACCAGAGCTCCTGCAATACTGCGCCGCTGCTGCGCAGCCCTGGTAAGTTTTCTTCCTGTAACCCTAGATCTCCATTAGGGCTTCGAGTTCATCTATGTTCATCGATATTCATCATTACTTCTCCACCTTTCCCTTAACCTCTTTACCGAATCTAGCTATGCCTTCTTGTTTCTTTTGCGGCTAGATCCGTAACTCTAGTCTGTCGCACCATAGCACCTTGTTATTCCTAGAAAAAACTGTATCTGGACCTTCCGTGTTCCTCTTAGCGCCATTGTAGGGCTTCAGATAAATTTTCTTTGTTTTGAACCACGGTAGATCCAAAATTATACTGCCACATTGTGAAATCTGTTTCTGTAAGCACTTGGTAGATTTCGGCTCTGCCTGCCTGTGTAAGGGCGGTTTAACCTTTAGTAGTTAGTAACGCGCCGGATACCATTAGCCCTCATTTAAACCGCCATTCCGACTTGAATATCAGTATCCGGTTCAACTTTCAAATTTGTCCTGATTAACTTTCCCGGTTTAACACCGGTTTAGAGCACCTCTACCTTGAATCTTAAACCGGCCCTCGCATTTCTTTTACAGTTTATGCTCCAAAATGACTAAGCAATTCTCAGCTTGCAACTGGGCTCCTTCTCGGATCACAAAGAGACAAATCAATGGATATGTTGTAACTGGCGCTTTAGCCTCAAAGAATGTCCTTCATTGGCGAGTCCCTGGCCCTGAGTACCCTCCTGAACCTCAAGACGGAGAAGTGATTCTATTTATGCAGCACTTAGACCGGGGATTCAGCCCGCCCAGATCAAAGTTCTTCCGAGATGTCCTTGCTAGCTTTCAACTCCATCC
Organism: Triticum aestivum; assembly: GCF_018294505.1. NCBI lineage: Eukaryota > Viridiplantae > Streptophyta > Magnoliopsida > Poales > Poaceae > Triticum > Triticum aestivum. Next base: position 176,105,619 of record NC_057813.1, read on the forward strand.
TCAGGATATTGGACCAAATTCTATGTCCAACATATGCAACTTCCAAGCGTTCTGCGAAGTTTACCTTCAAGAGGAACCAACTGTTGAGCTCTTCCGGGATTTCTTCCACTTAAACCGCCGAACTGAGTTCTCTGACGGCCCCAATAATGAACTTGGTGGTGTGTCGATTCAGAAAAGGAAAGAAGTGGACTTCACTCATGCAAAACACCACAGCCATCCTAAAGATTGGAACCAAACATGGTTTTATTATAAGAACACTGCCCCTGCTAGAGAAAATCCTTTGCCGAGTTACCGCGCTCACCGTCTTAGCAATGGCCACCTGTTACCTCAACAATTAACTGCCAAAGAACGGCAAGCTTATGCACCTCAACTCGCCAAGCTCCGGGTTCTCCTAGCCAACGGTTTTACTGGTGTTGATCTCGTCCACTGTTGGGTCGCGTGGCATGTCCTACCTTTAAGCCGCCGCTCCGGATTGATGCATGAATACACCGGCGACGCCAAGGATCCGCAACGGTTTAACCAAATAGAAATGACTGATGATGAAGTCACTGAGAGTGTGAAGAAGATGCTTGAAGAACCGATCGCCGCATGCAGCCAAACTGGGCTGCGTCCTTTTTATGCCTCCAATAAACCGCCATCGGTAAAAACTTTTAACCTTATGCTATTTTGATCCGTCTCTGCTTTAACACTGCTATAATAATCCGTTGTTTAATTGTGCAGGCTAATAGCTCCTTCTGGAAAAGGAAAACTCAAGGTAAACCGGCTAGGGCTCCTCGTGCCAAGAGCAAAGTCGTAAAGAAACCAGCCAAGAAGAAAACTGATGAATCTGCTGATCCGCCCGAAGATGTTGAAGAATCAGACCAAGAGGTAGAACTTGACTCCCTTGGCTTATTTTTTGTACACCTTATTAATAATGATTGTTGCCAGGATGATGCGGAAGCTAGTCGCGCTCATCATGTTGAGGTAATCTCCCTTTCCTCCGGTTCAGATCATGTGCCGGTTCAAAAATTTTGCCGTGCAGTTCGGAAAGTAAAACGCTCTCACCCTCTTGCTCATTTGGATCCACAATTTTCTTTGAAGATACAACAACATGAAGGCCGTCGCACAACCCGGCATAGTGGCCAACAGGTCACTTCCTCTGATTTACCGGACACTCCACCCCGGAAACGTCGTCCAGAGGTCTCTTCCTCTCTTAATAAGCCTTGTCCCTTGGCGGGTTGCTTACGATACCCACTTAATCCGTCTGATTGAAATTATTAGGTAACTTCTAATTCTTCATCTGGCGACTCATCAACCACGCAATTGCCTGCCCTCAAGACCGTTGCTGGGTAAATATATTGGCTTTCAGCTTTTTGTTTTCTTCATGCGTCGGTTTACCATACTAATCCTTTCTTTAATATTGTAGCGCCAAGGCCTGTCTGAGCAAAAAAGCCAAGACCAGTGGTCCCACTGATGAAGTTGAACCGGAGAAGACTTCAGAAGGTGCCGGTAGGGACACTGATGTTGTCATGGATGACTCTGCCCCACAGGATCCAGCCACTGATGCTAATCTGCCAGAAGCTGACCCGGCTATGCATGTTGATCCGTCAAGTCCGCATGCTACGCCTCCAAGCCCATCTGCTGATCCGCCGAGTCCAACTGCTCGTTCGCCAAGCCCAGCTATTAATCCACCGAGCCCAACCAGGGATATTGTCAATCCGCCGAGCCCATCAAAAGGTGGCGATGATGATGTTATTATCACCGATACCGCTCATACCGTCCCAGGCAACCCGGTTGCTTTATCAAAGCATACTACCAAGGAGGAATTTGCTGCCATGGGCAAGGGGAAAGGGAAGACCAATTTATCAAGCTATGTTAACCTTTCTGCCCAGGAGCTTCATTCTGGATTCCCGAATCGGCTGTACACAAGCCGAGATTATGAGGCCGGTTTGGTGAATCTGATGAAGGAACGCTATGAGGTAATCTTCCAAACACTTTCATCCTTGTTCTGTATATTCACTGCATTGTAGCCCCCAAGGGCCGGTTTGTCTCTTGAAGACAAACCGGGACTTTAAAGATAAAGAACACTTTGACTGAGTAGCCCCCAAGGGCCGGTTTATCTCTTGAAGATAAACCGGGACTTTTTATGTTCCATACTGTATTTTGTTAATTCCCTTGCCTGTGTATTCAAACACACATTAGCCCCCAAGTGCCAAGATTAAAACTTGTATTGATCCTTGGGACTTCAAATAATCAGTAGTAAAGAAGCAATCTGCATTAGCCCCCAAGTGCCAAGTGTATAACTGGTTATATGCTTGGGTCTTTTGATAAAAATATTAACATGCTCCTCATCTGACTGTCGCAGGCTGATATAAATCACCAAGGTTATCAAATTGCTGATCTTCAAGAGAATATCAAGTCACAACAAGCAGAGACTTCCAAGGCTAAAGAGCAGCTGAAAGGCGCTTTAACAGCCATGGAACAACTGAAAGACAGTTTCAAGACTGAGCGTGCCAACTGGGAAACTGAGAAGATTGCATTGCTAAAGCGGGCTGAAGATGCCGAGTTAGTCCTTAAACCGGTGGTGGAAGAATTAACTGGGTTGAAGCGCCAAGTAAATGCCATGGCCTTTGCAATATTTGGTAAATAATCTTGCCAAGATTTCTTGAATAACCATCTTTGAAATTGTCGGTTTAACATTAAAATCTTAAACCGTTGTAGGTGGCCGTGTTGCTCATCTAGGCTCTGACATGCGGATGAAGCTGAAGGCAGCATACACGTTGATAGAGCAACTGTATACCAGTGCCCAACGGGCTATCTGCGCAGTCTCATACAACAAACCGGCACCAACATTGATCAAGGATACTCTAGCAAAGTTATCAATGACGCCGGCACAGATAGAGGAAATGAAGTGATCCACTGCCAGGGCTGGCGCTTTGTTGGCACTCACTCGAGCCAAAGCATGGATAGCTGACCTGGATCCAATTGATATTGCCAAGGGCTTTCCCGGTGAACAAGAAAACGGGGAAGAATTTGATACTGAAGCCCTCGAAGCCCTAACAAAGGAGATGCGTCCTCTGGCAAGTCAATTGGCGGAAGAGGCGAACTTGATAGTTCATCAGTCTTTTTATGATGAAGAGAACCAATGTGTTGACACGACCGTGACAGAAACGCAGAACCTTATCCCGCCAATCCGTAAGCACACCTATGCCCCTAATGTTGAACCGTCCAATCTTATAAGTGAAGAGGCAGTCTTTCAGGCTTCAACCCGGATTGGCTGGAGCACCGTTGACTTCCAGCCACTAGGTGGGGACGAGGAGGCTTAATCGACACCGGAAGATCCATAAACCTCTCGTCAACCCGGTGATGAGTTTTAGTCTGGCAATTGGGTTGATATTCACAGATTGCATTCTATTCAAAAAACAATCCCTTATTTTGGGCTTTAAAGCGCCTTGTAATAAGCTAGTTGAAATACTTTGATCTGCTACCGTCGTGCACTGAGATATGACTTTGTTTGATCCGCCATGGTAATTTCAGTGCTGGCTTATATACCTTCATAATATTATGCAATCCCTGTGTTTGCATAAAAAGATCTGTCCGGGCGGTTTATCGCCGGACGGGTCAAAATTCCCAACATACAACCTGGTAGACAACCGAGGTTGTTAAAATAGCAAAAAATAACTCATACCTATGATATGAAATTATGCTTGTTGTTTTACCAACTTATTTGTACTAAGGGTGAATACCCAACTTCCACCATGCAGTGCTGGTATGTATGAAATAAAACTGGGTTGTGATGAACACCGGATGATCATACTGGCGACAGGTAGTCAAAGCCAGACCGGTTTGAAAGATGCCGGTTCACCATTAATTATATGCTTTAACATATGATAACTGTAAGCCACACCGAGTTAAGAAACACCGGGTTGAGATGGAGACATATAGCCGGGCTGGATCAAGAGATGCCGGCTTACCTTAAAAGGTGATCAAATAAGGATAAAAGTTTGAAAAAACAAACAAATAAAAACTTGTAGTCAAGGCTTTTCGAGGGCTGCCAGGCCCAAATTCGAGGCTTTTCGTGGGCTGCCAGGCCGCTGAGTTAAACCATTTGACAAAGCCTTTTAAGATGGGCCTCCAACTAACCAATCGTCGTTTTAACTTTGACAAGTTCAGGGCCTCAATGAGAGTAACTTATCAAACGTTCGGCGGGTCATGCCAGGATTACCTGGATAGGAGTGGCTTACTTGATGAAGGCAGGTTAACCCGGGGTTTTAGGTGAATACACCAGGCTTCCAAGCCGTGGGTTGATACCCAATTACAAGTGTCCTTTCAAACTCTTTGTTACTTTACACAAAGAGCCCCCAAGTAACTTTGTGAGCTGTGCTCAATGGGTGCCTATGTTTGAGTTGTGCTTGCAGCAACAGATCTCTCTTTGGCCCCTTGGGTGTGAAGCTCCCAAGCTGTATGATGGCATGATGGCCGGTTTAATGGACAAAACGGGTCATCGCTTTGAAAGCAGAAGCCCCCTTGTAACCAAAAAATATTGGAAGAACGGCAGAGGCCCTGCTTGTAGCAAGGATGCCGGTTTATTATATTGAGCATAATATATACATTGTCATAATATGTACATAGTGAGAGCCTATAGCTCAGGTATAGTAAGGCCGAAGGAGAGCTATGTTCCATGGCCGCCGAGTCTCCTCCTCAGAACTGCGTGAGTCGTCTCGAACGTCAATGAGGTAGTATGATCTGTTGTGTAGGTTCTTGCTGACCACAAAGGGCCCTTCCCAAGGTGGGGATAATTTGTGCATGTCGGTCTGATCCCGGATGAGCCGGAGCACTAAATCTCCTTCTTGAAAGGTTCTTGTTTTAACCCGGCGGCTATGATAATGCCGCAAGTCTTGCTGGTAAACCGCCGAACGAGCCAAAGCCAAATCCCGCTTCTCATCTAACAGGTCCAGTGCTTCTTGACGTGCTTGCTCGTTGTCCGCTTCAACATAATTGGAAACCCGAGGCGAGTCATGATGAATATCGCTGGGGAGTACCGCCTCTGCTCCGTAAACCATGAAGAAAGGCGTATAACCTATAGACCGGTTTGGGGGTGGTGTTTATGCTCCATAACACAGACGGTAGTTCTTCCACCCAGCAACCCGGCGTACGCTTCAAGGGGACCATAAGTCGGGGTTTTATACCCTTTAAAATTTCCTGATTAGCTCGCTCCGCTTGACCATTAGATTGGGGATGAGCCACAGACGCTACATCAAGCCGGATGTGCTCTCGTTCACAAAAATCCTCCATCTCGCCTTTAGAGAGGTTCGTATTATCCGTGATAATGCTATGTGGAAAACCGAAATGGAAGATCACCTTTTTGATGAACTGAACCGCCGTGGCTGCGTCACATTTGCTTACTGGCTCCGCTTCAACCCATTTAGTGAACTTGTCAACCGCCACCAACAGGTGGGTCTTCTTATCTTTTGATCGTTTTAAAGGCCCTACCATGTCAAGCCCCCAAGTGGCAAACGGCCAGGTGATAGGAATCATCCGTAGCTCCTGAGCCGGAACATGAGCTCGTCGTGAGAATTTTTGATAGCCGTCGCACCGTCCGACCAAGTCCTCAACATCAGCGTGAGCAGTCAACCAATAGAAGCCATGGCAAAAAGCTTTAGCAACCAAAGATTTTGAACCGGCGTGATGACCACAGTCTCCTTCGTGGATCTCACGTAAAATCTCACATCCCTCTTCAGGAGAAACACAGCGTTGGAATGCACCAGAAACACTGCAATGGTGTAACTCTCCATTGTGAACAATCATGGACTTGGACCACCGGACTATCTACCTGGCCAAAATTTCATCATCTGGTAACTCGCCCCGGTTCATATACGCCAAGTATGGAACCGTCCAATCCGGAATGATATGTAAAGCGGCCACCAACTGTGCCTCCGGATCAGGAATAGCGAGGTCCTCCTCTGTAGGCAGTTGAACCGACGGGTTATACAAGACGTCCAAAAAGGTATTGGGTGGCACCGGCTTACGCTGAGATCCCAGCCGGCTTAAAGCATCAGCTTCTTCGTTTTTGCGCCGATCAATGTGCTCCACTTGGTAACCTTTAAAGTGACCAGCCACAATATCCACCTCTCGTCGGTAAGCCACCATGAGTGGATCCTTGGAATCCCAAGTACCTGAAACTTGCTGGGCTCCCAAGTCTGAGTCTCCAAAGCATCGTACACGGCTTAAGTTCATCTCCTTAGCCACTCGAAGACCATGGAGTAAAGCTTCATACTCAGCTGCATTGTTAGTACAAGGGAACATTAAGCGATGAACATGATGAATTTTATCACCTCGAGGGGAAGTAAGGACAGCCCCACGGTGGGCGCCAACTGTCGTGGAAATATCACGTCAGATGTCCTAGCAGAAGGACTTAGTCATGGAGCCATCACAACGAGGTTAGCCTGAAGGTGTTAAAACGGACAAGGGACACGAGAGTTTATACTAGTTCGGCCCCTTCGATGAAGGTAAAGGCCTACGTCTAGTTGTGATGGAATTATTGGGGTTTCGATGACCAGGGAGCAAATACGCTTTGCCTGAGTCTCGAGTTGTTGTCCGTCGTCCCTGAACCGCCGCCGAGTCGTCCCTTTATATACACAGGTTGATGCTCGGTCGGCTTACAGAGTCCCGAGGCCGAATCATACAAGTGTTCGGCTCGGTCTCTCCCTTTCCCTATCTTACAACACAAGTATACAACTATGGCGGTTTACCACTATGGGCCCTAATCCTCCTCCGGGCTCTGGGCCCCTAAACTTTATCAGTAAAGCGCCATCTTCTTGTCTTCATGGGCTTCAACATAGTTGAGTGTGAACCGGCCCCTCCTGGGCGGTTTACACTCAGTGGTTATATCCTCAACACAAGCCGAGTTCTATAATGAAAAATTCCCACTAGTATATGAAAGTGACAACATAGGAGACTCTCTATTATGAAGATCATGGTTCTACTTTGAAGCACAGGTGTGGAAAAAGGATAGTAACATTGTCCCTTCTCTCTTTTTCTCTCACTTTTTCTCTCTTTTTCTTTCTTTTTTCTTTTTTTTCTTTTGGCTTCTTTGGCCTCTCTTTTATATTTGGGCTTGTTTGGCCTCTTTTATTTTTCATAAAGTCCGGAGTCTCATCCCGACTTGTGGGGAGATCATCGTCTCCATCATCCTTTCCTCACTTGGGGCAATGCTCTAATAATGGAAATCATCACACTTTTATTTATTTACAACTCAAGAATTACAACTCAATACTTAGGACAAAATATGACTCTATGTGAATGCTTCCGGCGGTATACTGGGATATGCGATGAATCAAGAGCGACATGTATGAAAGAATTATAAAGGTGGCTTTGCCACAAATACGATGTCAACTACATCATGCAAAAGCAATATGACTATGATGGAGCATGTCATGATAAACGGTACGGTGGAAAGTTGCATGGCAATATATCTCGGAATGGCTATGGAAATGCCATAATAGGTAGGTATGGTGGGTGTTTTGAGGAAGATATAAGGAGGTTTATGTGTGATAGAGCGTATTGTATCATGGGGTTTGGATGCACAGGCAAAGTTTGCACCAACTCTCAAGGTGAGAAAGGGCAATGCACGGTACCGTAGAGGCTAGCAAATTGCGGAAGGGTAAGAGTGCGTATAATCCATGGACTCGCATTAGTCATAAAGAACTCATATACTTATTGCAAAAGTTTATTATCCCTCAAAGCAAATTACTACTACGCATGCTCCTAGGGGAAGGGTTGTTAGGAGTTAACCATCGTGCAATCCCGACCTCCACTCATAAGGAAGGCAATCAAAGAGCACCCCATACTTCAAATTTGTCACACAACGTTCACCATACATGCATGCTATGCGACTTGCCAACTTTACACAAGTATTTCTAAATTTCATAATTACCCAACTAGCATGACTCTAACATTACCACGTTTATATCTCACAACAATTATGAAGTATCAAATTTCTCATAGTATTCAATGCACTTTATATGAAAGTTTTTATTATATCCCTCTTGGATGCCCATCATATTAGGACTAATTTTGTAACCCAAGAAAATTACCATGTTGTTACAAAAGACTCTCAAAATAATATAAGTGAAGCATGAGAGATCATCTATTTCTAAAAAATAAAACCACCGCCGTGCTCTAAAAGGATATAAGTGAAGCACTAGAGCAAAATTATCTAGCTCAAAAGATATAAGTGAAGCACATAGAGTATTCTAACAAATTCTGATTCATGTGTCTCTCTCCAAAAGGTGTGTAAATCAAGGATGCTTGTGGTAAACTAGAAAGCAAAGACTCAAATCATACAAGACGCTCCAAGCAAAACACATATCATGTGGTGAACAAAAATATAGCATCAAGTAAAGTTACCGATGGACGAAGACGAAAGAGGGGATGCCATCCAGGGAATCCCCAAGCTTAGGCTCTTGGTTGTCCTTGAGTATTACCTTGGGGTGCCTTGGACATACCCAAGCTTAGGCTCTTGCCACTCCTTTTTCCATAGTCCATAGAATCTTAACCCAAAACTTGAAAAGTTCACAACACAAAACTCAACAGAAAACTCGTAAGCTCCGTTAGTATAAGAAAATAAATCACCACCTAGGTACTGTTGTGAACTCATTATAAATTCATATTGGTGTAATATCTACTGTATTCCAACTTTTCTATGGTTCATACCCTCCGATACTACTCATAGATTCATTAAAATAAGCAAATAACACATAGAAAACAGAACCTGTCAAAAACAGAACAATCTTTAGTAATCTGTAACTCTTGAATACTTCTGTAACTCAAATAATTCTACAAAATTAGGAAAACCTGAGAAATTTGTGTACCAATCCAGAGCAAAAGGAATCAGATCAAAATCACGTTTATTTAATTACCAAAATTAATTTACTGGGTGCAAAAGTTTCTGATTTTCAGCAGGATCAACACAACTATCACCGTAAGCTATCCTAAAGGTCTTACTTGGCACTTTGTTGAAACTAAAGCTATAAAACATGATTACTACAGTAGCATAATCACATGAACACACAAAAACAGTAAAGGTAAATATTGGGTTGTCTCCCAACAAGCGCTTTTCTTTAATGCCTTTTAGCTAGGCATGATGATATCAATGATGCTCACATAAAAGATAAGAATTGAAACATAATAGGAGCATCATGAAGCATATGACTAGCACATTTAAGCCTAACATACTTCCTGTGCATAGGGATTTTGTGAGCAAACAACTTATGGGAACAATAATCAACTAGCATAGGAAGGCAAAACAAGCATAACTTCAAGATTTTAAGCACATAGAGAGGAAACTTGATATTATTGCAATTCCTACAAGCATATGTTCCTCCCTCATAATAATTTTAAGTAGCATCATGAATGAATTCAACAATATAACCATAACCTAAAGCATTCTTTTCATGATCTACAAACATAGAATTTTTATTACTCTCCACATAAGCAAAATTCTTCTCATTCGGAATAGTGGGAGTATCATAAGAGACTCGAATACTATAAATTGTTTCGATATTAAAATAGTAAGGTTCAGAAAAAAGGTAATCATAATCATGACAAGTTTTATAAATATAATCATCACTGCTTTTTATAGCATAAGTTTCATCACAATAATCATCATAAGTAGCAACTTTGTTCTCATCATAATCAATTGAAACCTCTTCCAAAATAGTGGATTCATCACTAGATAAAGTCATAACCTCTCCAAATCCACTTTCATAAATATTATAAGATTCAACAACCTCCAAAATAGTGGGATCATTACTTCCTAAATTTGACATTCTTCCAAACCCACTTTCATCAATATAACCATCATAAATAGGAGGCATGCTATCATCATAATAAATTTGCACATTAAAACTTGGGAGGCTAAAAATATCATCTTCATTAAATGTAGCATCCCCAAGCTTGGGACAAACATTAATTGCAACAAATATATTCTCAAACATGTCATTCTCATCAAACATAGCATCCCCAACATTGGGCCTTTTCATATCATAAGCATAATCACTTTCATCATTAATAGTATGGATAGCACCAATAGTAATAGGAGCAACATCATTTGGGAGGGATACCTTTGTACCCTTGCTTCTCCGTCTTTTCTTTTTCTTCTTCACATCATGTGTGGGTTTAATCCTCTTTTTTGAGCTCCTTATTAATGAGATTGGTTGAATAGAAAGCTCCTCCTCGTTACCTGATTCATCATAAGAAATAATAGGAGGATATTGGGAGGTCTCTTCCCTTTCATTAGTATTCTCTTCATCTTCTATTTGCTTTCTTTTCTTAATGTAATTCGCAATATAAGGATTTTCAATGCAATTCACTGCACAATACATAAAAATTTCTTCTAGATCAAAATTAAGAACTTTATCAAGGACAAATTCTGGCATATCTTTAGTTATACGTGTTATTTCTTCATAACCCAAAAGAAAACTAAGTTCATTATGATGTGCAAGGGAAATCAAGTCATCACAATTTTTGGACACAATACGATCATGAAACAATTTGCATTGGGGATTTAAATGATCACGTTCATTGCAAAGTTCACAAGGATGGCAAAGAAATTTTAAATTTTCAGCACAAGCATCTAGCCTTTCTTGCAACCGTTTAGTTTCTAAATACTTATGCCTCTTGCAAAATCTATCTTCTCTGTTTGGTGTGTACTTGCAAACTCTATGCACTCCACAAAAATTGACATGCTTATAAGAGACATTTTCATCATAACTAGTGCAATCATCATTAGTACTATGGATGTTCAAAGAGTTCATACTAAAAACATTGCGATCATGCTCATCATTCAAAGATTTAGTGCCAAACATTCTAATGCATTCTTCCTCTAGCAATTGAGCACAATCATCGGAATCCTTATTTAAATGAAAGATATTAAAAAGATGAAGCATATGAGGCACCCTCAATTCCATTTTTTGTAGTTTTCTTTTATAGACTAAACTAGTGAGAAAACAAGAATAAAAAGATTCGATTGCAAGATCTAAAGATATACCTTCAAGCACTCACCTCCCGGGCAACGGCGCCAGAAAAGAGCTTGATGTCTACTACGCAACCTTATTCTTGTAGACGTTGTTCGGCGTCCAAGTTCAGAGGTTTGTAGGACAGTAGCAAATTTCCCTCAAGTGGATGACCTAAGGTTTATCAATCTGTGGGGGGCGTAGCATGAAGATGGTCTCTCTCAAACAACCCAACAACCAAATAACAAAGAGTCTCTTGTGTCCCCAACACACCCAATACAATGGTAAATTGTATAGGTGCACTAGTTTGGAAAAGAGATGGTGATACAAGTGCAATATGGATGGTAGATATGAGTATTTGTAATCTAAAAAAATAAAAACAGCAAGGTAGCAAGTAGTTGAAGTGAGCGTAAACGGTATTGCAATGCTAGGAAACAAGGCCTAGGGTTCATACTTTCACTAGTGCAAGTTCTCTCAACAATAATAACATAACTGGATCATATAACTATCCCTCAACATGTAACAAAGAGTCACTCCAAAGTCACTAATAGCGGAGAACAATGAAGAGATTATTGCAGGGTATGAAACCACCTCAAAGTTGTCCTTTCTGATCGATCTATTCAAGAGTCCGTGTAAAATAACACAAAGCTATTCTTTCCATTCGATCTATCATAGAGTTCGTACTAGAATAACACCTTAAGACACAAATCAACCAAAACCCTAATATCACCTAGATACTCCAATGTCACCTCAAGTATCCATGTGTATGATTATACGATATGCATCACACAATCTCAGATTCATCTATTCAACCAACACAAAGAACTTCAAAGAGTGCCCCAAAGTTTCTACCGGAGAGTCAAGACGAAAACGTGTGCCAACCCCTATGCATAAGTTCACAATGTTACGGAACCCGCAAGTTGATCACCAAAAAATACATCAAGTAGATCACGTGAATATCTCATTGTCACCACAGATAAGCACATGCAAGACATACGTAAAGTGTTCTCAAATCCTTAAAGACTCAATCCGATAAGATAACTTCAAAGGGAAAACTCAATCCATTACAAGAGAGTAGAGGGGGAGAAACATCATAAGATCCAACTATAATAGCAAAGCTCGCGATACATCAAGATCGTGCCGAATCAAGAACACAAGAGAGAGAGAGATCAAACACATAGCTACTGGTACATACCCTCAGCCCCGAGGGTGAACTACTCCCTCCTCGTCATGGAGAGCGCCGGGATGATGAAGATGGCCACCGGTGATGGATTCCCCCTCCGTCGGGGTGCTGGAACGGGGTCCCAATTGGTTTTTCGTGGCTACAGATGCTTGCGGCGGCGGAACTTCCAATCTATATAATTTTCTGGAGGTTTCAGTATTTATAGGAATTTTTGGCGTAGGTCTCACGTCAGGGGGGTCTCCGGGCTGTCCAGGAGGCAGGGGGCGCGCCCAAGGGGGTGGGCTCGCCCCCACCCTCGTGGGCAGCCCGGGACTCTCCTGGCCCAAATCTTTCACTCCAGGGGCTTCTTTTGGTCCACAAAAAATCATCCAAAATTGGCACGTCAATTGGACTCCGTTTGGTATTCCTTTTCTGTAAAACTCAAAACAAGGAGAAAATAGAAACTGGCACTGGGCTCTAGGTTAATAGGTTAGTCCCAAAAATCATATAAAATAGCATATAAATGCATAAAAAACACCCTAGATGGATAATATAATAGCATGGAACAATCAAAAATTATAGATATGTTGAAGATGTATCAATAAACCTTTATCATGAATAAGGAAATATGAAATAACAACTTTATTATTCCCTCTAGGGCATATTTCCTTCAGGAACCACCGCTAATTTGTTTAGCATGAAAGATACTGAAAACTCTCAGTCGTGATGTTGACAAGAAAGGCATACCTCCCAAAATTATATTTATCTCTGTTTTGAGCTTCGAGCTCTGGCACCTCAGCAAATCCCTGCTTCCCTCTATGAAGGGCCTACCATTTACTTTTATGTTATTTTAATTTTATTGTTAAGTCATCACCCTCTCATTTAAGCACTAGTTGGGGAGCACTATTGTCATTCTTATGCATTGAGTATAGTTAATGTTGAGTGTGACATGACTGGATCTTTTGTACCATGAATTACAAATTGTTGGCATCCGAGATATCTTAGTATTGCTCGCTAGTTGGTTATGTCATTGGTATTAGTAAATGTGAGATCTAAATGTTATCATGAATATAGTTAGTTCATAATCCTTGCTGAAAACTTGAACATTAGTTAAACATGTTTACAACAACAAGAGGAAAAAGAGTTTGTAAAAGTTTTCCTTTATGACTTTCAGTTTGTCAACTGAATTGCTTGAGGACAAGCAATGAGTTAAGCTTGGGGGAGTTGACACGTCCCAAACGTATCTAATTTTCCAAACACTTTTGCTCTTGTTTTAGACTCTAATTTGCATGATTTGAATGGAACTAACCCGGACAGATGCTCTTTAAAGCAGAATTGCCATGGTTTTGTTTTTGTGCAGAAATAAAAGTTATCAGATTGAGCTAAAAATTTACGGATAATTATTTCAGAATATATAAAAAATATTGGCGGAAGAACTACCAGAGGAGGGCCACCAGGGCGCCACAAGCCTAGCCCCCCCGGGGGGCGCCCCTCAGGCTAGTGGGCCCCTGGCAGCCCCCGCATCCCTAACTCCAACTCCATAAGTACCTATTCGCCAAGAAAAAAATTAGAGAAGGAATCATCGCGTTTTACGATACGGAGCCGCCGCCACCTCCTGTTCTTCATCGGGAGGGTTGATTTGGAGTCCGTTCTAGGCTCTGGAGAGGGGGGTTCGACGCCGTCATCATCATCAACCTTCCTCCATCACCAATTTCATGATGCTCACCGCTGGGAGTGAGTAATCCTTCGTAGGCTTGCTGGACGATGATGGGTTGGATGAGATTTATCATGTAATCAAGTTAGTTTTGTTATGGCTTGATCCCTAGTATTCACTATGTTCTGAGATTGATGTTGCTATGACTTTGCTATGCTTAATTCTTGTCACTAGGGCCCGAGTGCCATGATTTCAGATCCGAACCCTTTATGTTTTCATGAATATATTTGTGTTCTTGATCGATCTTGCAAGTTATATGCACTTGCTACTTGTTATGATCCGCATACCCAAAGGTGACAATATTTGGGATTCTTTTCGGTGATTACTGTAGTTTGAGGAGTTCATGTATTCACTATGTATTAATGCGTTGTTCCGGTTTTGTATTAAAAGGAGGCCTTATTATCCCTTAGTTTCCTTATGAACCCCCAGATGTCTGCTAGAACTACGTCGGTATTTCCCCAAAGAGGAAGGGATGATGCAGTATAGCGACGGTAGGTATTTTACTCAGTGATGAGACCAAGGTTATCGAACCAGTAGTCTAACCTGCTCACACCACGTAAACAACACCTGCACACAAATAACAAATACTCGCAACCCGGCGTGTTAAAGGAGTTGTCAATCCCTTTCGGGTACGGTGCCTCAAGATAGGCAAATAACGTGAGGTAAAAGTGGTAGATAGGATAAATAGATCGCGGAACAAATAAATTGCAGCAGGTATTTTTGTATTTTTGGTTTAATAGATCTGAAAATAAATGCAAAAGAAAATAGATCGCAAAGGGAAATATGATGAAAAGAGACTCGGGGGCCGTAGGTTTCACTAGTGGCTTCTCTCGAGAAAAATAACAAGCGGTGGGAAAACAAATACTGTTGGGAAATTGATAGAACTTCAAATAATCATGACGATATCCAGGCAATGATCATTATATAGGCATCACGTCCAAGATTAGTAGACCGACTCCTACCTGCATCTACTACTATTACTCCACACATCGATCGCTATCCAACATGCATCTAGTGTATTAAGTCCATGGAAAAATGGAGTAATGCAACAAGAACAATGACATGATGTAGACAAGATCCATTTATCTATTGCAAACATATAGGTCCCATCTTGTTATCCTTAGTAGCAACGATACATACGTGTTGGTTCCCCTTCTATCACTGGGATCAAGCACCGTAAGATCGAATCCACTACAAAGCACCTCTTCCCATTGCAAGATAAATAGATCAAGTTGGCCAAACAAAACCCAAATATCGGAGAAGAAATACGAGGCTATAAGGAATCATGCATATAAGAGATCAAAGAAGACTCAAATAACTTTCATGGATAAAAACATAGATCTGATCATAAACTCAAAGTTCATCGGATCCCAACAAACACACTGCAAAAGGCTCACATCATATGGATCTCCAGGAGACCATTGTATTGATAATTAAGAGAGAGAGAGAGAGAGAGAGAGAGAGGAAGCCATCTAACTACTAACTATGGACCCGTATGTCTACAAAGAACTACTCACGCATCATCGAAGAGGCACAAATGGAAGTGGTGAATCCGTCCGTGATGGTGTCTGTGGCGGCTGCAATTGATTTTAGTCGACTCCCCTAGGGTTTCTAGAATATTGGGGTATTTATAGAGCAAAGAGGCGGTTCAGGGGGAACCCGAGGTGGGCACAACCCACCAGGGGGGCCTGGGCCTCCAGGCACGCCCTAGTGGGTGCTGCTCCCCTCGAGCCACCCCCAGGTGCTTCCTTGGCCCACTGGATGTCTTCTGGCCCAAAAAAATCCTCCAGGATTTTCACTGCGTTTGGACTCTGTTTGATATTGATTTCCTGCGATGTAAAAAACATGGGAAAACCAACAACTGGCACTGGGCACTATGTCAATAGGTTAGTAGCAAAAAATGATATAAAATGATTGTAAAACATCCAATAATGATAATATAACAACATGGTACAATCAAAAATTATAAATACGTTGGAGACGTATCAACATCCCCAAGCTTAATTCCTGCTCGTCCTCGAGTAGGTAAATGATAAAAACATATTTTTTTATGTGGAATGCTGCCTAACATGTTCATCACATTTCTTTTCTTTATAGCATAGACATATGGACTTTTATATGATTCAAAGCAATAGTCTAGTTTTGACATGAAGACTTTAATACTCAAGCATACCAACAAGCAACCATGTCTTTCAAAATATCAACACTAAAGCAAGTTATCCCTTGTCCATTATGCTCAATCATTGATCCATTCATGAAACACACTCGAATATTAGCTACACCCAATGCTCAAATACGATCATAGTGCCCCTTAGTTGGTGCTTTATAAGAGAAGCTGGAGACTCAAATTCAAAACAAAAATTGCATAAGTAAAAGAAAGGCCCTTCATGGAGGGAAGTAGGGATTTGTAGATGTGCTAGAGCTCAAAGCTTAAATTGAGAGATAAAAATATTTTTGAGAGGCATACTTTTCCCACCAACGAGAACGACTTGGAGCATCCCAACACTTTCCATGCTAGATATATTATAGGCGGTTCCCAAACAGAAAATAAAGTTGATTCCTTTTTCCACCATTACTTTCACTTTCCATGTCTAACCGTATCCACGGGTGCCCTCCATACCAACACTTCCCAAGGAATTTATTATTTGAGAATGTAAAGTAAATTCATTATTAAGTTCAGGACCAGGCATCCCTAATACCTTTGTCGTACTCTCGTGTAATGACAAGTGAATAAACACTCACCGTGAGAATAACACATCTAGCATGGAAAATATTGGTCACCCTTCACCGCCTCGTGAGCGATAGAGCACACAAAAGGAAAATTTATTTTGAATAGAGATGGCACATGCAAATTTTTCTTAGAACGGCATGGAAATACCACATATAGGTAGGTATAGTGGACTCATATGGCAAAACTGGTTTAAAGGGTTTTGGATGCACAACTAGTGATCATACTTAGTGCAAAATGAAGGCTTGCAAAAAGATTGAGAAGCGACCAACCAAAAATCGAAAAATCTCGTACCCAAGCATTAAGCATAAGTAACACTGAATAATGCACCATAAGTAGGATATAAATTTCATTGCATAACTATTGACTTTCGTGCTTGCATAGGGAATCACAAACCTTAACATCAATATTCTTACTAAAGCACAATTACTCATCAACATGACTCACATATCATATTGTCTTATCTCAAAACTATTACTAAGAATCAAGTTTATTTTGTCCAACAATATTCATGAAAGTTTTTATTATAACCTTCTTGGATATCTATCACTTTGGGACTATTTTCATATGTTGCTTTTGATAAGCTCAAACAAATATTGAAGATTGTGAGCATAATTTTTCTTTCTCTCAAAATAATCTAAGTGAAGTAAGAGAGAATTTATTAAAAATTTACTAACTCCCAAATAAATCTAAGTGAAGCATGAGAGCATTTCTTCAAAAATAACAAAGCGCACCATGCTCAAAAAGATATAAGTGAAGCACTAGAGCAAATCCATGGCTCGAAAAATTTAAGTGAAGCATAGGAGCAAGCATAGCATAATTTTTGGCTCTCTCAAAAGGGTGTGTACAGAAAGGATTCAACACTTAAGACACAAATCAAAACAAGCAAAGACTCATATCATACAAGACGCTCCAAGCAAAACTCATATTATGTGACGAGAAATATAGTTTCAAGTAAAATACCGATGGTTGTTAGAAGAAAGCGGGGATGCCACTCGGGGGCATCCCCAAGCTTAGTTGCTTGTTACTTATTTTAATATTATCTTGGGTGCCACGGGCATCCCCAAGATTAGCCTCTTGCTAATCCTTATTCCTTCATCCATCGTAAGACCACCCAAAACTTGAAAACTTCAATCACACAAAACTCAAACAGAACCTTCGTGAGATCCATTACTATAAGAAAACAAATCACTACTATAAGTACTGTAGCAAACATATTATTATTATTATTGTATTATATATACTGTATTCCAACTTTTCTATGGCAAAAACTCATCAAAGAAAACCATAGAATCATCAAAATAAGCACACAACGCAAAGAAAACAGAATCTGTCAAAAACAGAACGGTCTAAAGCAATCTGGATATTTCGAATACTTCTGTAACTCCAAAAATTATGAAATACACTTGTGGACGTTTGAAATTTGTCGATTAATCTTCTGCAGAAAAAATCAACTCAAAATCTCTCCTCTGTAAAAAAATGAAAAATAATCTCGTGAGTGCAAAAGTGTCTATTTTTCAGCAAGATCAAATCAACTTTCACCCAAGTCTTCCCAAAGGCCTTCCTTGGCACAAACACTAATTAAAACACAAAAATAACAATCATAACAGTAGTATAATTATTCTAACACACAATAACAGGAAACAAAAAGCAAAAATAAATTTTATTCATTGGGTTGCCTCCCAACAAGCGCTATCGTTTTACACCCCTAGCTTGGAATAATAATTTCAATGATGCTCACACGAGAGATAAGAATTGAACCACAAAGAAAGCATCATGAAACATATGACAAAAACACTTAAGTCTAACATACTTCCTATGCATAGGAATTTTATATCAAACAAATTATCAAGACAAGAAACATCTAACATATGCAAAGAAGAGGAATAAAACATTGACGATCTCAACATAACGAGAGGTAATTTAGTAACATGAAAATTCCTACAACCATATTTTCCTCTCTCATAATAATTACATGTAGGATCATAATCAAATTCGACAATATATCTATCACATAAAATGTTCTCAACATGATGCACATGCATGCAAAGTTGACACTCTTCCAAAATAGTGGAATTACCATCAACTAAAGTCATGACCTCTCCAAACCCACTTTTATAAAAAATTCCATAATACTGATCACTCTCCAAAGTAGTGGGATCACTATTACCTAGAGTTGACACTCTTCCAAACCCACTTTCAATATTATCACAAACATATTCATCATGAGGCTTAAATAAATTTTCAAGATCATAAGAAGAATCACCCCAATCATGATCATTGCAATAAGTAGTGGACATAGCAAAATTAGCATCCCCAAGCTTGGGGTTTTGCATATTATTAGCACAATTGACATTAATAGAATTTATAGTAACACCATTTTAATCAAGCTTTTATTCAAGGAGCTATCGAGAATCACTTCATAAATTTCTTCTTTTATCACTTCATCACAAATTTCAGATTTACGAATTTCAAGCAAAACTTCATAGACATAATCAAGTGCACTCAAGTCACTAGCAACTAGTTCAACATAATTGTATCTCTTGAAAAAATTAGCAAGTGGATGAGGATCCATCTCAATAGATTTTTAGCAAGCAAAGATGCAAGCAAATAGAAGGCACATGGCAACACAAGCAAACACGAGATCTGACGAGAAAAGGCAAACAAAGAAGAGGGCGAATAAAATGGAAATTTTTTGTGAAGTGGGGGAGAGGAAAATGAGAGGCAAATGGAAAATAATGTAAATTGGGAGGAGATGAGATTTGTGATTAGGAACCTGGTTGATGTTGAAGATCCTCGCCAGCAACGGCGCCAGAAATTCCTTTTGATGTCTGTTGAGGATATACCCTGCGGTGTAACCCGATGGATGTATGACCCGGCTGGAGCTTGGTGACTCACTGGAGACCCACCCGGACCTGGTGGTTTATGGGTAACCCGCCTAATATTGCGACTCACTGGTGACACGGTGGGCGGGTCAAATAGATGACAAGGCCCAAGGCCCAGAAGGACGGCTCATGCTATGGTGGTCTGGTTTACGAGGAAAGGCATAAGGAGTTTTCCCAGAAGGGAGTCAAGACCCGGACTTGTATCTGGCTTGTAATAGAAGATAGACTAGTCCTAATCCTACTAGGACTCCATATGTAAACCCGTCCCTCCAACTTATATAAGGAGGGGCAGGGCACCCAAAGAGGGACAGGCTGAAGTAATCTCTAAGGCTAGATACAACAAAGGGGAGACGGCTTATACAGTGACTCCCTCATGAGCATAATGAGACCTAGCCACAAACAGCATGTAGGGCTATTACCGGATGATGTTTCCCGGGGCCCGAAGCTGTCTAAATTCTTGTCTTGTGTGTTGATCCGCCTCGCGTCTCTCATCCCGATCAACCCCTCTCAAGCAACCACATAGATGTGTTGGCCTCACGACTAAGTCCTCACACTAGGACATCTGTCGTGACAAATCCACGACAATGTCTGCTAGAATTAGGTTAGTATTTCCCCAAAGAGGAAGGGATGATGCAGTATAGCGACGGTAGGTATTTCCCTTAGTGATGAGACCAAGGTTATCGAACCAGTAGGAGAACCTCCTTACACCACGTAAAAGGATGAGACCAATCTGTGAACACAAAAGGATGAGATTATAACAAAACAACACCACATAATGAAAGATGCCGCATCTCTTGCACTTGCACACAATAAAATGAGCATTTACTATGTCTGCACTATGTAAAAACTAGGCATACCTTCGAAATGGATCTCCAGGTACTCTTGGAGAGCCTACTTTAGTGTACAACCAAACATTTATGTCACCTATGAGTTAGACAAGGCCCCACTACAGCAGCCCTTAGTGTTTAAATTGTTGACAAGCTTTGTTAGAGTGTTAGGTCAAGAACAGCAAGTAATCAAAGCAAACAGTCCTAGTATGGTTGGCTGATGCAAACAAGCAATTGAACAGATGTGTGAGCAAATCTTACATATCAAGAAAAGAAGCAAAGAAGGAGGCTTAAAGACCATCACTTGACTGACCAGATTTATGGGGCATTTAAACATCATGTGCAATGTATGAACTAACATAAACATTGCATATTCTAGATTATACAATGGAATGCACATGTATTAGGTTATGCCATGTATGATGATGCCTAAATGTACACTATAGCAGGCAGGAGTGATTCATCGTTGCACGCACAATTGAATTGCAGGTTAAGGGCCAGTTCGATTCCGCCTTTTCAGTGATTATTGTCAAAATAAGCCATAAAAGATGTAAAGAAGTCATTTTTGAGTTATGGGCTTGGGCTTAACTAATTTCGCTTTGGAGGGGGTTGTTTCGGGTAGAACCTCACTAAAAATTGAAGGGAAGGGGAATAGTGAAATGACTCTGTTGTCTGCCTATATTACACTCAAAATGCAACTATTGACGCCCGTGTCACACCTGACCCTCAAGTAAAAACAAACACGCAAGCGTTCATTGCCCTACCCGCTTGCATCTCCTCTCCCCTTTCCCTCTACCACGATCCCCTGCCTGCGGCACTAGGGTTCCTCCAGCGAGCCGTCGCAACTGGTCCCATCTGGCCTGGTCCTTGACGATGCTATGTCCAGCTAGGCTACATGGCCGGCGGGTAGGGGCAAATCTCCCTGGCTGCTCCTCCCTCTAGCGCCGCCCCTCATTCTCATGGTCTCTAGCAGCTGCTCCACTGTGGTTCGTCCAACGCACTACTCCGGCGGGCGCTGCACAACTACAGCTGATGCCACACTGCGGCAGAAGGCACCTTATTCCCCCTCCCCTCCTCTCAGGCCATGGCCTTGAGGTGCTGTTGAAGGATGAGCTCATCCAACAAGGTGAGGATCTCCTCTGATTTTTTGCCAAATTTTCATTCTGATCCACTATACGATGAATTGCTATGAGCTGCTTCTACTGCTGCTATATGATGCATTGCTATGAGCTGCTCCTGCTGCTACTATATGATGAATTGCTATGAGCTGCTACTGCTATATGATGAATTTCTATGAGCTGCTGCTGCTATATGATGAATTGCTATGAGCTGCTGCTGCTGCTATGTGATGAGTTGCTATAAGTTGCTCCTGCTGATGCTATATGATGAGTTGCTATGAGTTGCTCCTGCTACTGCTATATGATGAATTGCTATGAGCTGCTCCTGCTGTTGCTATATGATGAATTGCTATGAGCTGCTTCTGCTGCTGCTATATGATGAATTGCTATGAGTTGCTCCTGCTGCTGCTATACGATGAATTGCTATGAGCTGCTGCTGGTATATGATGAATTGCAGACTACTGCTGCTGTATAATGAGTTGCTATGAGCTACTGCTGCTATATGATGCTTTCAGGTGCTGCTGCTATATGATAATAACCAGCCACTTGGACCATTGAATTTCAATAAATAATTGTTCTTCATTTAAATGTGGGTCATGCGTTCTTCGTTTAAATTAGGCAATGGGATCTCTATGGAAAACATTGACCAAAGTAGATTGTGCCAAGTAGATGGTATCTTTGTATTTGCATTTTGAGCAAATAGTGATGGTCTGTTTTCCTATAATATTAATTACTGCACTCGGTTAAATTTGTGATGTTTGCAAGTCAAATTAATTTTCATATGGGCAGCAAAATGAAAAAATATAATGCAATCTAGACTTTCCACTGATCATACCAAAGATAAGTTGAAAACACAATGAAAAGAACTGGTTGGCTTATTACATGGAGCTTATATTCACAGGTGCTTATTTTCTTAGGATAACTCGTAATAACTGTCCCTAAGAAACTTGGCTAATAGAACTGATATACAAATAACATGCCACGATGATTGCAATGGAGGAGTGACGTACCATAGCACACTGTATAGGCTCACCGCTGCCTCTCCTTTTTTGCGATATTCCATGAAATTGCCACATACATCTTGTACTTTTTCATTGTGTAACCCTATCTGCAAGTTGACATGGCTAATTTCAGACATCTCTACATGATACTACATTGCATATCCCTTGCGCATATTTAAACCACCAATTAACGATTGTGTGCGTACCATAAACTAGCCATGACTCCGTATGCTGGACTAGCAGGCACTCTAAGGGAGCCTACTGTAGTGCACTGGAATTCCTACATGCCACCTACGATTTTGTGTAATGCACTGCCCATATTCCTAAATATATGTCTTTGTAGAGATTCCAATATGGACCACATACAGATGTATATAGATGCATTTTCAAGTGTAGATTCACTCATTTTGCTCCGTATGTAGCCTATAGTGGAATCTCTAGAAAAACTTATATTTAGGAACGGAGGTACGAGATAGTATCATGTATGACATCTACATATCTAATTTAGCAGCTAGTAGTAGAAATCATTGTGTGCACAAATGGATTTCTGGTCGAAAATCCTAGCATAGCACGCTGGCAGGCACACAACAATAAAAGAGAGAGAGACGCACTTACAAGATCATAGCAATGCCTCAGTCCAGGATCCTGGTTGGCCAAGTTGTTAGATCCAGAAGAAACATCATCCTTGTAGTTTTTGCCAGCTGCATAACAGGTAACAGCGACCGGTTAGTATATTTGAAGATCATCGGGCAGGTGATGCTGGGCGGGTTTAAAGATGACAAGTACCAAGGCCCTGGCGGGTGCTTGGCATCTCTCCAGACTGTGGGAATCAGGTTAGAAACGTCAAGGGTGATGACGCTGCACTGGCTGTCGGGGTCCGATAAGGAGATCTAGAACCGTCGAGTAGGGTGTTTGTGGAGCGGCTCCGGTAGGGTGGACTACGGTGTGGGCGAAGCGGATCTGTGGTCGTGGACGAGGGCGTAGGTGAAGCTGCTCCGTGGTTGGGTTAAGGATGTTGTCGACGACGCGGATCTGCGGCCGTGGACGGGCCGTCAGAAGCTGCTTCGGTGGTTGGGTTAAGGATGGTGTCGATGATGCGGATCTGCGACCATGGACGAGGCGTTAGAAGCTGCTCCGGTGGTTGGGTTAAGGATGGCGTCGACGGTGCGGATCTGTGGCCGTGGACGGGGCATCAGAAGCTGCTCCGGTAGGTTGGATGAGGGTGCGAGGAAGCGGATCCGAGGTCGTGGACTTGTGAGTTGGCAAAGCGGCCCCGGTAGGGTTGAGAATGGTATAGGCGAAGGTACTCCGGTAGGGTTGACGATGGTGTCGGTGAAGCGGCTCCGGTAGGGTTGAGGAAGGTGTCGGCGAAGAGGATCAGAGACCGTCGACGGGGGCGTCGGTGGGGCGGCTCCGGGGGTGTGTGGACGAAGCGTCTCCAGTGGGGAGTACGAATGAGCCACTGTAGATGCACGACGGTTGACGAGAGTACCGGCGAAGCAGATCCAGCACCGTGGACAAGGCCGACACTGAATTGGCTGTGGTACAGTGGTGGATGAGCAGTCTACTTGTTTCTAGGGGAGGTGGGAGGGGTAGATGCGGCCGCAGAAGCAGATCCGGTGAGGTGGACGCCGCTGCAGTGAATGGGCTATGGTACGCCGGTGGATGAGCAGTCTAGGGTTTCGAGAGGGAAGGGGAGAAAGGGCGATGAAGTACGGACGGTGTGATGTAAGATGCTCTGGTGCTGTGGAGTTAGTCGTTTTTGCGGGAGGGGGAGAGGAAATGGGGGTGCCGTGTAATGGGGGGAACCGGAAGTTACCAAAGCAGCCCCGACCTTTCATGTAGATGAGGGTGGTATTGTAACTGTTTGTCTCCGTGCACCAAGGGCAAAAGGGGAATTTCGCATGCTAAAGACTAAGGTGGCGGAAATTTTAGAAGGAGGCGAGAGATTTTGCCGCCCACGGGATCGTTCGTATCCAGTTTCAACTAATTTTGGACCGTGCTAGCGGGAAGGTCATGCTAGACTGTGTACACGGGGCACGCGTCAGCAGTTAATAACTTGTGTGAAGTCCACCCCAGAAAAAAAGACAATAACTCGGGATGATGCGCCGATAACTTGGACGTTCACACGGGCGCGGCCAATCGTACGGGTGTAGTGGCGCGTTCACAAAAAAGGGATCAAACGCTCAGCCTATGTATTTCTCGTGTAAATAGATAACTTAGTGCCATTGGTTATTTAATTTAAACATAATTCATTGACGTGTTAGTGTAGAGGCGCACAAAAAGAAATGGATATTGTAGTCTGCTACTTAAAAGTGTTACCTAATATGATTACATGGCCTCCATTTCATAAATTGCGTACCCGTTGAATTCATATATGAATATTACATATATTACTTCAAAATAGAAACTTAAATCATCCAAGACTAATGAATTTGAATGCAAGAGTAACAATGGTGCATGTACATGATAGCTACATTGGTTGTTTGAAGAAACATCACTGTAACTTTGGCATGCACAACTGAAAAGGTTTATTTAAATAGAAAAAAAAATGATATGTGAGTGTCCAATGTTTATAGTGTTGAATCGATATTGTACCTTTGGCCACAATACGAAGTAGATATTGACTTATGTTCAAGCGATGCACGTCCACGATCGCTAGATAGTGATACATGAATGAATTGTGCAATCTCTCTCACACGCATACATATCTCACTTCCCTGTGGGCATCGGAATCACACACGAGCACTTCGTGTATTTCTCTCCCTCCGTCAAGGTTAAATTCGTCTTTCTACCCCGTCCTACAAGTCTCTCACACAGAAACACACATGCTCTCTCTGTCTAACACGCCCACCCCTTTAATTCCGCCCACCCACAGCCACTAATGTCTCAAAGTATAATAATGTCTCTCACACATATGCCTAAGGTTAACTCGAGTTCCGGAACCATATGAATACATACAATGGGATTCCCACAGAGCACCTTTTGTTTTGAGATTTCTCTCTCTCTCTCTCTCTTTCTCTCTCTCTCTCTCTCTCTCTCTCTCTCACACACACACACACACGCGCGCGCGCGCGCACATTGTTTCTCGCTTCATTTTTTTCGGTACTTGCATGCACACACACACCGTTTGTTTATCTTCGTGAGGCTTTAAGTATGCCTCGCACAAATGCTATCTACCTATCCATAAATATAGCTAGATATGTGTCACACAAACTCCTTCTCCCTACTAGCAAGATGCCCATGCGTTGTACGGAACATCAAGATGCATTTGTATGAGTAGTTTATCTTGTGGGAGAAAAGGATGAACGAGGGAATGCCTTATTTGCAAATGCGGAAAGGCATGTGGGTATCTTTTTGCAAAATTTCCATAGTTTCCTTCCTATCCGTCGGATATAAATCGGATGGCCTATACTGCAGGATGGCAGGAACACCATCATCACCAACTCTGTTTTTTATAAGAGTAGAGATATGTGAGTGTCACTGCCCCCCCCCCCACACACCCACACACCCACACTTCCCAACATCGAAGGAGTAGGGTGACACCTCAATCTTGATACTAATCTATCGACTGGCTTCTCTCTCAAACATACACACACACACACAACCCGACATCGAAGGAGTAGGGTGGCACATCGATCATGATAATAATCTATCTACTCCTCTTTCAAACACACACACACACACACTCGCTAGTTGTGCCTCTGTGCCTACCGCGCAAACTCTCATTGCGTCTTTCTCTCCCTCCCCCCCCCAACAATGACAGCAGAAGGGTGACAACTCGATCTGATCATAATTTGTCAATTGGTTTCTCTCTCAAACATTGTGTTTCGGTGCCTCGCTTGGTAGCCCCCTCGATATGTAGACTTCTCGCGCACGCACAGCTGTAGTGACGATGACGCTAAACCCAGTGTGCCTTGTTTTTACCGGCCTCATGTGATAGTTTTCACCCTGTTTTCTGTTAATTAACAAGGCAACCTTTTCTTTGTTACTACTAGTGAATCTAAAATCATTCGGGGCAGACATAAGATATATCACTTCAACCCAATTATCACAGCAACTATTTTAAAAGAAACAAGCTAGATGACCGTGCGTTGCACGGAATATCAAGATGCATTTGTATGAGTAGTTTATCTTGTGAGAGAAAAGGCTAAACGAGGGAAGGCCTTATTAGCGAACGTGGAGAGGCGTGTGGGTATATTTTTGCAAAATTGCCATAGTTTCTTTCCTATCTGTTAGATATAAATCCGACGGCCTATATTGCAGGATGGCACGCACACCATCATCACCAACTCTGTTTCTACTCCCTCCGTTCCTAAATGCTCCCTCTGTCCAAAAATACTTGTCACCAAAATGGATAAAAAGAGATGTATCTAAAACTAAAATACGTCTAGATACATTTCCTTTTATCCATTTTGATGACAAGTATTTCCGGACGAGGGAGTATTTGTCTTTTTAGAGATTTCAACAAGTGACTATGACCGGACCTTACCAACATACTCAAAAAAGTAGTCCATAATTTTGATGTTACCCTCTTTTCTTGGCGGTGCAGTGCCATCTGGATACCTCATAAATAAATCAAGGACAAATCTGACCCCTTCCTGAAAAGACATACGGAGCAAAATGAGTGAATCTACACTCTAAAATATGTCTACATACACATCCGTATGTGGTAGTCCATTTGAAATCTGAAAAAGACAAATATTTAGGAACGAATGGAGTATAAGAGTAGACATGGAGATATATCTCCAGCATGGTCTACAACAAAAATGTGCTGGGCTGGTTAGCGCCGGATGCTCGCAACGCGATGACATGAGTTTGAATTCTGTCTTTTAACTTTAGATTTTTATATTATATATTACTTATTTAATATATACTTCTTTCGCTACTGTACTGACAGTGGAACCCACAGAGTACTTAGAATACAAGATTAAGGATGGACTTGTTTCTTTTTAACTTTCTGTATGAAGCTGTAGCCACCCTGCAAGTCACGTGTACACTGTACATGCAATTAACTTTTTATAGAGGGACAATCATACAGGCAATTAACTCAAATGGATTGGATGTCACTCTATTATTTCCAGCATAAGAGCATCTCCAACGGCAGCCGGCAAATTTCCTCCCGCTTCCTTCCGCGGAGGACGACATCAAACGCCAGCGGCATACATTTTTACAACTCTAACCAACCAGATGAAATTCGTGCAAACACGGACTGATTTCATATAAGCATGAAGGATTTCATATAAAAAAGCCGGATCTTCATATAAACATGATGGATTTCATTATATTTACATGAACTAAGCGGTGCCAATCCGGCTCTCTTGGTATAATTAATACTCCCTCCGTCCGGAAATACTTGTCCTAGAAATGGATGTATCTAGACTTATTTTAGTTATAGATACATACAATTTATCCATTCTTAGAACAAATATTTCCCGCCAGCTGCAGAGGGAGTACATAATCTAAATGGCTGCCTGCGGATCCCTTTGTCTTCCTCATGTCCATCAGACACTTGCGGGGTCGACGAAGGTCCTCGGAAGAGACGAAGCAGCAAAGAAACCACCTGAATGCGCAGTCGTCGCCTCGGTGGTGGCCTTCATGAGTCCCATGTGGCGGCAGCCTCCCGTGTTCTACTTCTCCTCGATGATGGCGGCAGACACGGAGAAGCTGGCCACCGACTCGTCGCTCTACAAGCACCCGGCTTCTGTCTCTGCCTTCATGGTGCTGCCGCAGGCACGGGAGGCGCGCCCACAGACACGGGAGGCGTGGCCACCGCAGACACTAGTGGCGCGGTACGACACGGCAGCGACGAAGCCCATACCGGCGTGCTCACCGCTGTGCCGGCGTGGAGCAACTCGCCACTCCTCATCGAGCTGAACTGGAGCAGAGAGTTGCTGAACCACGCGCCTGCTTGGGGCGGCAACTGGCTCTGTCGGGCCAAGCGAGGTTGGTGAAGCACCAAGCGGCCTCTCCTGTATCCGGAGGGCTCGGCGGGCCACCCAGCCGGGTAATATGCCAGAGAATGGCTCCTCGGAAGCCATTAGAAGAGTGGAAAAAATGGTGAAGGAGGAGATGGGGGAGCGGCGGAGGGGTGCGATTCTTGCCCGTTGTCTGTCTAGCCTCGTGTAAATAGAGGGCGGACGATAGGAGCTTGGCCGGCGTCTGGCCTCGTTTAAACTGAGGGCGGACAGAGGAGCTCGGCCGGTGTTGCGTTTAATTCTGGCCCGCTCATGAACGGACGTGTGGCCGGAGTAGGGTTCTTGGTTTGCATGCGGGGTTAACGGAGGGGTTTAATGGAGGCATCGGGCGTGCAGCGGGCGGTGCAGTACTATTCAATTTGACAGCAGTAATGAGCCGTCAAATCACAAAGGCCCTCGCCTCTCGTGAAATCGACCAAGCTAGACTGCCCCACCCTCTAGCCTTTTAAAAAATGTATATACTCCACTTTTGTACAGTAGTAGTATCGATGGATTGCGCCATGGAGCAAAACTTGATATTAAAAAAAGGTGGTACATATAGAGAGCGCTCGTCGCCAAATTATGCATATAGTACTATTAAAAAGGCTAGTCACAATAATGGTGTCCAGCACAAGTGCACAACCCACCCCTCGAATAAAACTAAGCAGCCTGGAATTCTTTGACAAAACTAAGCACCCTGGAATTCTTTGACAACTAAACAATTGGCTATATGATGTTGGCCATATATATTGTACGTATATAATGTGAAGAAACGAGTGGTGGTACTATACCAACTAAAAGATGAAATGTAAAAAATACTAGTATCTGCGTACTGAAGAGTTAAAGTAACGAGAAGAAACATAACATAGTTCTGCTGGGGGCTCAGCACAACATACCCCTCAAATTAAACTAAGCACACCTGAAATTAAACTTTGCAACTACTCCGGTAGACACTGCATTAGAACCACCATGAGCAACGACACTGTCACTTTACTCGAAGTCCTCATCCACGTCCTCGACATCGTCATTATCCCTCTTCCTCTTGGCCGGTACTTCTTTGCTTGAACCGCACACTTGGCTCTTGCTCTTCATCCAACCCTTGTAGATATTGAAACAAAGGTAGCCATCCATTGCAGCGTAGTGGATGTGGTCTATATCTAGTACATTCCGCTACCATGCATAACGATGAAATGTGTATGGAGGTTTCTCCAGTTTACGATACGAAGGATGAACCATGGCTCCTGCCAGGGTCAGCATTGAAGGCTGACGAGAGGACACCAGCCCATTACTCTAGAGGTCGAAGGGGTTGCCTACAACGAGGCCTATCCGACCCAGGACTTCTTTGTTGTTCGTAAAGTCTACAGTAACGAATTTGACTAGGTTGCTCTCGAGGAAGTTCTTAAAATCCAAGCATTCAACGTCGGCATGGCATATGTGGTAGACCAAGCATAAGTCATGCACACAAACCTGGATCACGGCGGGCTTCTTCCTCTCTTCGTCCTTTAGATCCTACTCTCGTCCCAGGACTGTGGTGTACTCAACATCTAGCCCAGCGACCCACTCATCATCTGAGTTTTCGAACATGCATCTGAAGCGAAAAGGCATCCTTTCACCGTCGCGAAAGAACGAGTGTAGATGATGTCGAACTCATCACTGGTGATGGTTCTAACCTTCTACTCACCGCCGATCATGGATATTTGGGATGCCATGGATTTGGGAGGAGGGTTAGGATTAGTGGAACTGTCGTAGTGTGAAAGGACGGGACGACTAGGAGCGAACTGCCGTAGTATTAAAGGACGTGCGGGGACGAGTAGGAGCGAACTGCCAGCGTGCGAACGGCAGGTAGTGGCTTTCCATTCTCCCATGATATGGGCTTCTGAGAGCCCTTGGATCTGAGATCGAATGGTTGCATGGCGTGATTCTAGACCTATGGGTGAATATCCTATCCTGGAGGGTTATTCTGAAATTTTCAGTAACTTAGCATGCGACCGTTTGATCTCAGATCCAAGGGCTTCCAGCAGCCCGTATCATGATCGCGCCTACCACAACCGTCGCGTCGCTCGCGCGGTCACGCCCTTGGAGATTTAACTTGGTGCATTAGGCTATCTGATGTTGGCATGTCATACATAGTCATCACTTAGTCACTCATACTACAACAAGGTTAGCTATAAGGTTGGCTATAAGTGTATTTGTTTTACTTCTCTCTATCTCTTTCTTCATACTCCCTCCATCCCATAATATAAGAACGTTTTTGACACTAGTGTAGTGCCAAAAACGTTCTTATATTATGGGACACAGGGAGTAGTGTTTATTGCATTTGCCAAGGAGTGACCTCTTCCAATGAAATGGTGTGCTTATTAGTTTTTTGTTGCTAAGTTTGCTTCATTTAATTAGTTGTAGACTCAAAATTGTCTTTTCACCTACGTACACGTGCATAGCACCATTTATTCCTTGGGTCACCAAACTACTCTCTCTCTTCTTGATTAACTTGCCACATCAGACTTTATGCCTATGTGGCAAGCTTAGCACCTGTAGGAGCAAGTAAGGCTGCTTGTAATGGGAGTATCATAGGTAGTATCATGCATGCCAACTATGCAATCTTGATGAGGTGACGTCGAATTAAATGAAGAAAAGAGAGAGTTGAGTATCATAATATGATACTGTATCATATTAAATGATGTGCTACTATGTGTCATGCATGACAATAAATAAACTATCCTATGATACCAACACATGATACTATGCATTACGAATGTAGTATCATACTAAAGTATCATATGCATGATACTAGTATATGATACTCTCCATTACGACCAACCTAAGTACAATAGTGCGCTTTACATGGCATTTTTGCATATGTGGAGGAAAGAGAGGCAAGGAAAAAGTGGAGAAGTGGGCTCTCATGCAAGAGCCAGCCTCTACTACATTGTGGAGCTTTGGGAGAGCCACATGTATGGAGGTGGTCAGCAATCGGGAGACTCACGCCGGTCGTAGCGCTGCAATTAATATGATAATGGCAAGTCAAATCATGGGGCCCCACCTGTCCAGCAATAACTCGTTGTCAAATCACACAGCCCTACATTTGCAGCAGCCTACTCACTCATCTTCTCGCGTCTCTGTCGAACCGACTAGGCGGAACTGCCCCGCCAACCGCGGCGGAAAAGCTCGCGCAGTATACTCCCTCCGTCTAGGTGACCAAGGTGGAGAGGAAAACGAGAGAACTTAATGTTTATTTGCTAAGGCTGGTTGTAGTGGTAGTATCATAGCTATATCATGCATGCCAACTAGGCAATTTTGATGAGGTGTCATAGAATTAAATGAAGAAAGAGACAGAGTTGAGTACTATGTGTAATACATGGCAATAAATAAAGTACTACATGATACTAATATATGATACTAAGTATTATTAATACATTTTTTCTAGAACTCATCTAGATGAGATATAATTTGGTCTCATTCATCTTTTATAGCCATTGGATGTGATGTTATAAGATGCGTGTGTGCTGACGTCGGTTGTATTTGTTCTTGTTTTCAAAGTGAATGAGACCAAATTATATCTCATCTAGATGAGTTCTATGTACTCCCTTATTAATATCATTGCGTGCAATGAACTGACCACTACATGTCATGTTTGATAGTCTCAAGTCATTAAAAGTATACAAGCTCCACATCTCTTATTAGTTGATTCCTCTATTTATGTCAAAAAATAAGAAACAACATGAGAGTTAATGCACCACGCCTATGTGTTTACTACTCCCTCCTTTCTGGTTTATAGGGCTTATCTCAAAATTTTACTTTTTCCATTTTATAAGGCTCAATTTGGTTGTTTCCCATCACATGTTCAAATTCCAAGGTGCATTAAATCATTGCATGCAAGTATTAAGAGAAAATTGACCAGTGCATGTACTTTATGCATGCATGCATTACAATTAATACTCACCTAGATGGAGGGAGTATTTGATTTAACAGCGGGCCACGCAGTTCCCGATACGACTTTAATGCAAACGAGGGAGGGAGTAGCAGTTCCCGAAATGTTGAACGGCCAATGCTTCCTCCTTCAATTAATGCATGAGGGAAGTAATGGGAGGAGGTCCGGGAAAAGAGGTTGCACGATGTGAATGCAATGCAGTTTGCCCTCATTGCCCTCATATAAAGGTGCCCCTCCATTCCAATGCATCTACCACATCGTACGCACCTAAGCATTTGCCTAAGCACCTACACTAAGCGCAAAAGAGCTCACTCCGGACCCATGGCAGTGATGCGCATGAGCGGCCAGCGGCTGTGCCATATGGTCCACGATGCCAGCCTGCGGCATGGCACCGAGGATTGTCTCCAGACGGTGTTGGAGACCGGCTCGTGGATGGCCGCTGTTGACGCCAACTACGACTCTTAGTTGGACCAGATGATTGTTGCCACCAGCAAGAAGTTCACCATCCTCAAGAAGCCCATGGACGACATCACTGTACTCCTCCTGCCTGCGCGCCCGGGCTCCTCATTGCCTGCCACCCTAATCGGCCTCCATGGCTGGAACCTCTTTGAAGCACTGGTGGCCCTGCGACTGCCCGCCGACGCCACGAAGAATGTCCACCTGGAGGTCGTGCTCTCCGCGAGGCGCCTCGCCCTGCAAGAATTCGTCGACCTACACATCCACGTGTATGAGAAAATCGTGTACATAGGTATCTACAAGGCCAGTGAGGGCGCTACGATGTTGGCCTTCCTCAACCGGCTGGAAGCCTTGGATGCCTTTGCTGAGAAGCACCTCGACCCCGCCACAAAAGCCGCCGCTCCTTAGCCGCCGGTCGATGGCCCGGCGCACTAAGTTGTGGAGTAGGAAGTCGTGCGTTCATGGATCCATCTTTCTTCTTGCCTTTTGTAACTACCACTGCGATCACATCATCGTGGCCTTAATTCTTATTGTGATGTTGCATTCTTGTTCCAGTCAATACCGACATGTGCAAGCCCTTTGCTTCATTATATGCATCACTATAACTAGTACTCCATTCATCAATTTATAAGTTGTGCTTACCTTTTCCATCAACTTCGTGCAACGCATGGGCATCTTGCTAGAAACACTAGAATATATCTATATAATTCGTATGTGATAGTCCATTTGAAATCTCTAAAAAGACAAATATTTAGGTATGGAGGGAGTAATATATTAGGAGTATATCAAAACAAGAGTGATTTCTTTCAAGTTTGTGAACAAGTACTACTATTCTACTGCTTTGGATCCGTCGCAACGCACGGGCACATTGCTAGTAAAAGGAAAAGGCCTGCCGCGTTCGCGTCGCACCCCCACACGCCCGGGAATCGGGAGTACTCCACGGCCCATCCGGCACGACACATAGCTTAGGGAAGGCGTGTTGCCTAGCATTTTAACTTTCATGTGGGACCGCCGTTGAGCAAACCGACTATTGGCAAACCCCACCCCGCCCGTCGCCGGGTTGGAAACAAGGGGAAGATCTAGCTTTAGCACGGAAGCCAAGAAATTTGGTGTCAGATGGGGCTCGTTGATAGAGTAGGAGCATTCCGTACTAGTACTACTCCTACTAGTACCAAGTTTGTACTCCTAATACTATATTACTAGTACTACCACTATACAACTAGTAGGTACGTGCACGGCACAACATCGTAGGAAAAAAATGGGAAGATCTTGTTTTGGGTGATTTATCTTTTTTTTCAATCAACGTAGTATGAATAATATGATGTGGGGGCACCCATGAAGCTTATGTGGCTTGGTTGCATGGCTACGAAAGGTTAGAGAAAAATAAATAGATAATGGGTTTAGAGTGCACTCCACTAAATAGATATACTTTGGATCCATTGCAATGGACTGGCACTGTAGGAGATATGCCCTAGAGGCAATAATAAATGATATTATTTATCTCCGAGTTCATAATTATGTTTATGTTCCATGCTATAACTGCAATGATTCTCGAGTCTACAATATCCACGAGGCTCGGAGGAAGACTCATATGCACATGTGGAATAATAAACGGTAAGAAGTATTCCTAGTTTGGCCTCGAAGACTAGCTCAAGTATTGCATGATGGTTCCGTTTTCCTGATCATGGGCATGTCTATGCCAGCAACTTTGAGGGCACAATGTTAAGAGAACATTTGTGTTGAATCGACCCGAATTGATGTTATGTTATGAGATACATTCGTCAGAAGTTAATGGTAAATAACACAGAGATGGTTAACGTTTGCATGATTCCTTAGACCATGAGAGTATCGAGTTTCTTCATGCTTGCTTCATGAACTTTGGGGTTTTGTTAAACGTCATCCGTAAATGGGTGGCTATTACGGCGGCTTACGGGTTCATGGAAAAGTATGTCAAGTATCTTAATATCTCAAGATTGGGATTTGCTCCTCCAACGATGGAGAGATATCTCTGGGCCCTCTCGGTGTTACGGTATCTATCATCGTCTGGCCAGACACTTTGTGATTTGATCACGGGGATGCCGGAACACAGTAACGAGTAAAGAGAACAATACCGGTAACGATGTAACTGGCATAGTGGACAAGTTGTTGATCCATGGGAATGCCAACATGTCTCACCTCGGGTATTTGTAACATATCGCGAAGCAACAGGAATAGCACACATCAACTGGAGGTTCACTCGAATATTCATTCGTGTGGGTATAGGGGTCAATATGGGTGTCCACGGCTCCGATGTTGATCATTGATCGGAAGGGGTTCCGGGTCATGTCTGTACTTCACCGGACCTATAGGGTCACACGCTTAAGGGTCATCTATCTGCTGAATACTAGACAGGGAGTCTGAGAGAAAATCACCGAAAAAAGTTTCGGATACCGGAATGGTTTCGGACAGCGGAATCGTACCGCAGAGAGGGGTCATAGGATAAGTTTCAATGATACCGAAAAGTTATTTCGGGATATACCATTAAGTCGAATTGGTTTCGGCACATGCCTGATAATTCTTGGAGGGTGCCAGAATCATTCTGGAAGCTTTTTGGAATTTTCTGAGATAAAAACCGGAAATGTTCCGGAGCTGCCGGAGCCACTTCAGATGCGTTTCGCAGATGAAAATCACTAAAATGGAATTGTTCCAGAACGCGTTGAAAATTATTGTGGTGGGTATTGGAAATGTTTTAAGCCCACATAAATATTTTCAGTTCGAACGGACGCTGAAAAATGTCGTCATGAATAGTGAAAGTGCTTTTTGGGATATTTTATGGAAAGCCACCTTTTAGGGCTTTTCCCAAAAGGCTTCTAGAAGGACTTGGGGATCAAGGAAACCCCTTTGGGGGGGGGCCCATGAAGGTGGGACGTTGGAGGGTGCAGCTCCTCCATGGGGCTCCACTTGTCATCCCTTTATGCCTTTTATACCCTTTGTGTGTGACATAAAGTGGGTGCACTTTTGGTATTTCAGAATACCCATCCTACCCCTTGGTTTCCCTATAAATAGGAGGTGATGGTGCTGCCCAAACCTCATCCCTTTTCTCTCATACAAGTGCCATTCAGTGATCTGGCTTCTTCTCTCCCTCCCAGCGAAATAGTTTCGTAGAGCCGAAAGGCTGTCTGGGTTCCGGCAGGAACTAGTTCTGGACGGCGAAGCCCTGCCGGATAGATGACACCGTATGTGTGCAACTCTGTAGAGAGATCGTAGTTTCGGTCTTAGTTTGTGAGTGCCTCCCGAAGGGCTGTCTGTGTGACCGTCCGAGTTTTGAAGGTCCTCCCGAAGGGCTGTCCGAGTGACCGTTCGAGTTTCGAAGGTCCTCTCGAAGGGCTGTCCGCGACACCGTCCGGGGGGCTATTCGACCGCCTCCCGGAGGGCTGTCTGAGGAGCAGATGAGGGTATACATCCTCGCGGTTGGGAGGTTGTAAATCCTAGCTGCGGGGATCTGCACCGCCATTCGTCATCGACTCTACTTCCCGCTGCGCTACGAGTCGGTAACGAAAAGGATCAAACCATGTATGCAGTCTCCATAGTGGTCCTGGGCTGGTGCATTGGTTGGAAAATTTTTGTTTTCTGCTACGTTCCCCTATAGTGGCTTCAAGATCCGTGCTATGCGTAGATGCAGGTTACGATCTAGAATACATGGAGATGTATGGGTATTGCATAATATAATTTTGGAGTAGATGAGATCTATTGCTGAAAATTATTTATGCGGGTGACAGATGAAATCTGTTACCCGACGTTCTTGTTGCTTCCTAAGAATTTGCGTTTGCTCAATCTCGAGACAGCATGGTGAAATTTTACAAAGTTCTAGCAATCTGTGATCCTGATTGATCATGGAAGTGCTATCAGTTCTTTGGGTTCTGCCGTAGTCAAAAGAAAGATGAAATTCGCAGATGAAAGGGCATTGCAGATACGATCTGCACGTGGGTCATGCGTATGACGAAGTTTAGTATGGGGTTCGAGATTTTATGATCTCGTGCTTCATACATCCTGAGATTTTAATCTAGGAACTTGAATAATCATACTTGATGACAAAACGTTGGTAGTTGCGGTTTAAGTCAAAACCTTAGAAGCCACGTAAAACTTTTTTTGTATGAACCAATTAGAGGCGTCTAACTTGGTTTTACAGGATGGTTTGCATGTGATGTGGTATAGCAGTGCTCATAATAATTTGATTATGTATGAGATGACTATATAATGTAATTAACATGACCTGCATGTCATGATTCGGCATGATGGCTGGAGCCATATGATTGCACTTTAATGACCTGCGTGTCAACCTTAAGTAATGCATTTATTTTATCCGCTATGGAGATAGCGATATTATCTGGTGCACCGGCAAGGTGGTGGCAATCTTCGCGAAGGTGAACACCGATGCGAATGCCGAAGACGAAGAAATACAAGACTTCTCCGTCAGAAAGGGCTATACCATATCATGCTATTATGAATTGCCTGAGATGTTTATCCCTTTGATGCACCCTTCTTGATTGCGCGGTAGTCGCTTTTTATTAGGGTGATCTCTCACAAAAATATCAAGTATTTAGTGTTCTCCCAAGTGTAGCACCGTCACGGCACCTAACTTTTCGGGGTGCGCCATGTCCACATGGGTACGAACGATTAGAGAAGTGTGAGGCGGGTGAGGTCAGACCTCGCAGCAAGATCACTTGGTTGTCTTGACGTTCTGGCTTAATGGTCCTGAGCTCGGAACACACCCATCGAAAGATGAACAGGAGTCACACAAATATGTGATCGGCATGTTTGCCACCAATTGAAATTCTCGTCATCAGTGATGTCCACATCAATGGCGTTGAATTGAAATGTGGATCTTGTATCACTCACAATCAATTATGAGAGATATTGATTTGAGTGGGAGCGCACTGTAGAATTAACTTGTTTAATTCTTAGTGCAATTAATTATGAACACTATCTAAGTGTTTCTTGCAAAATAGTTGTATAATAATGGCTCGCGTTTCCACTTTCCCTGTTAAAATTGAATAGCTGTTAAATATCTAGTTAAAACTTTACGATTGGTAAGGTAATATGAGGATTGTCCTCAAAAGTGCCGAGAAGGACTTTGTCCTATTGCATGCTTTCTGTATACTCCCGCTAAATGCTATGGATGATGAGACTCTCATCCTTCGATCCAAAAGCTAGAATTCTATTACGGTCAAGTGGAATATGTTTGCTTCCATGAAACCCAAACTTCGAAAGTTGGGATAGTTATATGATATTCATGGAACTGAAAATTATTTTCAGATACAAACAAAGTAATGTTTGTTTGCAAGTATTAGTAAAAGTGTTTACTATGCATTTGACTGTTGGGAAAGGGATCCAGAAGAATGCCTGTCATATAATGAAAGGTGAATAAAACAACAACTTAAAGAGAAAGGAAGTGTCCAAAGGGTGTTAGTATGACTTACACGCCTAGGAAATCCGAGGCTAAAGCCACTCTTATGTTGGGTGCTTCTTTTGGGAGTAGGAGATATACTAAAAGTTAAACTGGTAGAAGTATAAAGGCATAAAGAAAGATGACTGGAATATCCAGCTCATGTATGAATGTCATACAAGTTTTTGATGTATAGTAGGCTGGTCAAAGATATAGTTCTTGGGAATTATGGTTAAACATGTTAATCACTAATTCTTGGGTATTGTGAGTTAATCTCAAAGATACCCGCTCGATTGCATTCTGTTACGAATCAATCTAAGAGCTACTATGGCCTAAAAGGCTAGCCAGAAATGAGGTTAAGGTATACACAGGGAACATAGTAAATGTTACTATACCTTCCATCAGTGTATGGTCGTCTGTATTTATTTTCATAATTCATTTAGAGTTCTACAAACTCTAGCCCATTGCATAAGGTATCTTGCAAGAAGGTTGTTCATAAGAGAACTTTTTATGTTCGATGTTATGAATAACACAAGGGCCGTACTTTCATTATGAATGAGATGCATGTTATGAGTATTGATAATAATACAATACCTCTGGGTTTACTTTCATAATTCATTTTAGAGTTTCATACACTCTAGCCCATTGCACAATGTTTGTTGCAAAAGAGTTGTTCATAAAAACAACAATTGTTGTTAAGTATTATGAATAGCATGAAGGGCCATGCTTCCATCCAAGATGGGATGTATGTTATGAATATTGATGGTAATATGATACATCCATAACACTGACGCTAAATGTCGCAAGACTAAAAGAATACCACACAAGTGTGGCACTACATTTGGTCACATTGGAGAAACCCGCATGGAAAATTCCATTATGATGGATTTTGAAGTCTTTTTGATTTTGAATCATCTGACACTTGCAACTTTCCTCCGAAAAGTGAAGTGACTAAAATACCGTTCACAGGCCATAAGGAATGAACAACAAACTTATTAGTGATCATACATTTGATGTGTGTAGTCCGATAAGTGTTGTTAGTGGTGGATTTATTTATCTTCAGAAATGACTCAAGTAGATATATGGATATTTACTTGATGAGACGTAAGTCTGGATCTTTTGAAATCATTCGAAAGGTTTTCAAAAATGAAGTAGAAGTTATTGTAACAAGGAAATTACGTTTCTACAATTTGATTGCAGAAAGGAATATTTGAGTTACAAGTTTAGCGAATGTCCGATGAGTTGTGAAAAGAGTTTCATAACTTACACCTCCCGGAACACCACTATGAGTGGAATGTCTGTGAAGATGTAATCTAACCATTTATGACATGGTAAGATCAAAGATGACATAAATAAATTTGCCATTATCCCTTTTTAAAGTGATGCTTTAGAGACTGCGGCTTTTACACTGAAAAGAGCTACATCGGGTCTGTTGAAATGAAGCCATGGTATGGTACGCCTAACCATGTTATATCTTTTCTTAACATTTGGAATATGGGGCTTGTGTAAAAAGTTACAAACCTATCCCAAATCAGACAAGTGCTACTTTGTAGGTTATACCAAAAT
The DNA here is from genome assembly GCF_018294505.1 of Triticum aestivum. Taxonomy (NCBI): domain Eukaryota; kingdom Viridiplantae; phylum Streptophyta; class Magnoliopsida; order Poales; family Poaceae; genus Triticum; species Triticum aestivum. The sequence goes on from NC_057813.1 coordinate 176,145,380, forward strand.
GTTGGGTATTCCTCCCTCACTATACCGAGGCAAATAGTTTTGCTGCGAAACGGTGTGCTTTTAAAGAGAATGGTTCTTTCAAAAAGGTGAGTGGGAGAATAGTGCAACTCGATGAGATAAACAGTATTTTCGTCATCAGATCAAAGGAAAGAGACCTTGGAAGTAATTCCAGAGTTTCCTACTGCGACTGATACGGAAGTCTCCACAATAAAATGTATGAACTTCGGTCAAACTTGCAGCTGAACCACGTAGGCAAGGCTCGTGCAAACCTCTCAGGTGCGCAAACGAGATATTGTTGTTAGACAACATTATACCTACGATACACAAGGAAGCGTTGATGGGCCCTGACTCCGGAATTGGCTAAATGCCAATACAACCCGAGTTAGTTTCCATATAAGTAATTCAAGATTAAAACCTTGATACACCTTTCATAAGACTTAGAGTCTATCGAATATTTATGGAACTTAAAACTGATACAGATAAAAATGTTTTATCCATAAAGCTCGACTTGTTTAAATAACAAGTTCAAGAGTTGACTACGATGAGGTTGTTTTCATCGTAGCGATGCTTAAAGTCGGTTCGGGTTGAACTAGCAATTAATACATATTTCAATCATGAGATATGAAACATGGATGACAATAGGATTCCATCTGATGGAAACGAAACCAAGGACTTGCATGTGTTACAGTCCAAGGCATTTTGTCTATCCAGAGGATGCTAGTAAGGGAGCAAACTTTAGAGTTCCAGCGATGGACAGAAGACAGCAAAATGGAGTTGGAATCTTCGTGCTTTGATGAAATGGTCAAAGGGGTTTGACTTCATCAATGGGTAACGAAGATGCTTGTAATTCAAGAAAGTAAGTGGGAGCGTAACAATATTTCTAAAACCCTTGTGTGCTTAACACATTGTTAATTGGAAATAAATTTCTTGACATGAATTAGGACTTCATTTGAAAATAGTTTTTTGACGAAGTGCTTAGGCTAAATAGCCTCAATATTAGGCATAATGATCTATGGAGATAGATTTACCTAATAGGGCTAAGCAATAAATACATATTGACAAGATGCTAAAACCGTTTAGCACTAAGAACGACAAGGAGTGATTCTTGCCGAAGTCACATGGAAAGAGTTTTTGTAAGAATCAGTGTCCCAAAACACTGATGAGCAAAATACATGATGGAGATTCCATACACTCATGTGTTTGGATTAATCATGTATTCCATGTTATGTAAAACAACCAGATATGTCCAATACTCCCAAGATGTTGCGAGTATGGATACTAAAGTGATCAAAGTATTGATCATGGGACAACAGTGAAATATGTCATTCAGTACTAGAGTAAGTACTGATGATATGTTTTCTCGCAAGCGGAGATCATGAAGAGTTCGTTGTAAAATGTTACAACGATACAGTCTTCATCTTTTCTCCATGCGATTTTCGATTTAAGTTAAGGGTTTTGTGTAATACACAATATGGTGGCACGGTAGTTGGAAATTGTTCCCAACAGGATACTGTGGTGAATTCTATAACAAATGACTAAGTATGTTGACGCTTTAGAAGTGACAAACAAGATGTTGAATCATATAGTTCATTCATGAACTTAGTATGGTTCCAAGATGGCTTTTGTCAATGGGACACTACTGCAGGTAGTTTCTCCATAACTCAGTCTGAGGAATCCAGGTTCAACCTGTGATTCACATTTATACAAAGCCAAGTCCGTGCAAAATATGAATTTTGTGAAAGCGTGAAAATGCGAGGATATGCAGAGATAGACACGGAGCTGAAGTTGTCAGATCTGATGGACATCAGGCTATACCACATGCGAAGTATTTTTTACACCGGCATGCCATAGGTGTAAAGTGTAGGGTTTCGTAGTAATTTCAAAAAATTTCTACGCGCACACAGGATCATGTGATGCATAGCAACGAGAGGAGAGTGTTGTCTACGTACCCAACGCAGACCGAATGCGGAAGTGATGACACGACGTAGAGGAAGTAGTCGTACGTCTTCACGATCCAACCGATCAAGCACCGAAACTACGGCACCTCCGTGTTCGAGCACACGTTCAGCTCGATGATGATCCCCGGACTCCGATCCAGCAAAGTGTCGGGGAAGAGTTTCGTCAACACGACAGCGTGGTGACGATCTTGATGAACTACAGCAGCAGGGCTTCGCCTAAACTCCGCTACAGTATTATCGAGGAATATGGTGGCAGGGGGCACCGCACACGGCTAAGGAATCGATCACGTGGATCAACTTGTGTCAACTTGTGTGTTTAGAGGTGCCCCTGCCTCCGTATATAAAGGAGCCAAGGGGGGAGGGGGCGCCGGCCAAGAGGAGAGGCGCAGGAGGAGTCCTACTCCTACCGGGAGTAGGACTCCCCCCCCAATCCTATTCCAACTAGGATTCCCAAGGGGGAAAGAGGGAGAGGGGTGGCCGGCCACCTCTCCTAGTCCTAATAGGACTAGGGGAAGGGGGGAGGCGCGCAGCCCCCTTGGGCTGCCCCTTTCTCCTTTCCACTAAGGCCCATGATGGCCCATATGGCTCCCGGGGGGTTCCGGTAACCTCCCGGTAACCCGGTAAAATCCCGATTTCACCCGGAACACTTCCGATGTCCAAACATAGACTTCCAATATATCAATCTTTATGTCTCGACCATTTCGAGACTCCTCGTCATGTCCGTGATCACATCCGGGACTCCGAACAACCTTCGGTACATCAAAATGCATAAACTCATAATATAACTGTCATCGTAACCTTAAGCGTGCGGACCCTACGGGTTCGAGAACAATGTAGACATGACCGAGACACGTCTCTGGTCAATAACCAATAGCGGGACCTGGATGCCCATATTGGCTCCTACATATTCTACGAAGATCTTTATCGGTCAGACCGCATAACAACATACGTTGTTCCCTTTGTCATCGGTATGTTACTTGCCCGAGATTCGATCGTCGGTATCCAATACCTAGTTCAATCTCGTTACCGGCAAGTCTCTTTACTCGTTCCGTAATACATCATCTCACAACTAACATATTAGTTGTAATGCTTGCAAGGCTTATGTGATGTGTATTACCGAGAGGGCCCAGAGATACCTCTCCGACAATCGGAGTGACAAATCCTAATCTCGAAATACGCCAACCCAACATCGACCATTGGAGACACCTGTAGTACTCCTTTATAATCACCCAGTTACGTTGTGACGTTTGGTAGTACCCAAAGTGTTCCTCCGGTAAACGGGAGTTGCATAATCTCATAGTCATAGGAACATGTATAAGTCATGAAGAAAGCAATAGCAACATACTAAACGATCGGGTGCTAAGCTAATGGAATGGGTCATGTCAATCAGATCATTCTACTAATGATGTGACCTCGTTAATCAAATAACAACTCATTGTTCATGGTTAGGAAACATAACCATCTTTGATTAACGAGCTAGTCAAGTAGAGGCATACTAGTGACACTCTGTTTGTCTATGTATTCACACATGTATTATGTTTCCGGTAAATACAATTCTAGCATGAATAATAAACATTTATCATGATTATAAGGAAATAAATAATAACTTTATTATTGCCTCTAGGGCATATTTCCTTCAGTCTCCCACTTGCACTAGAGTCAATAATCTAGATTACACTGTAATGAATCTAACACCCATGGAGCTTTGGTGCTGATCATGTTTTGCTCGTGGAAGAGGCTTAGTCAACGGGTCTGCAACATTCAGATCCGTATGTATCTTGCAAATCTCTATGTCTCCCACCTGGACTAGATCCCGGATGGAGTTGAAGCGTCTCTTGATGTGTTTGGTCCTTTTGTGAAATCTGGATTCCTTTGCCAAGGCAATTGCACCAGTATTGTCACAAAAGATTTTCATTGGACCCGATGCACTAGGTATGACACCTAGATCGGATATGAACTCCTTCATCCAGACTCCTTCATTTGCTGCTTCCGAAGCAGCTATGTATTCCGCTTCACATGTAGATCCCGCTACGACGCTTTGTTTAGAACTGCACCAACTGACAGCTCCACCGTTTAATGTAAACACGTATCCGGTTTGCGATTTAGAATCGTCCGGATCAGTGTCAAAGCTTGCATCAACGTAACCTTTTACGATGAGCTCTTTGTCACTTCCATATACGAGAAACATATCCTTAGTCCTTTTCAGGTATTTCAGGATGTTCTTGACCGCTGTCCAGTGATCCATTCCTGGATTACTTTGGTACCTCCCTGCTAAACTTATAGCAAGGCACACATCAGGTCTGGTACACAGCATTGCATACATGATAGAGCCTATGGCTGATGCATAGGGAACATCTTTCATATTCTCTCTATCTTCTGCAGTGGTCGGGCATTGAGTCTTACTCAATTTCACACCTTGTAACACAGGCAAGAACCCTTTCTTCGCTTGATCCATTTTGAACTTCTTCAAAATTTTGTCAAGGTATGTGCTTTGTGAAAGTCCAATTAAGCGTCTTGATCTATCTCTATAGATCTTAATGCCTAATATGTAAGCAGCTTCACCGAGGTCTTTCATTGAAAAACTTTTATTCAAGTATCCCTTTATGCTATCCAGAAATTCTATATCATTTCCAATCAGTAATATGTCATCCACATATAATATCAGAAATGCTACAGAGCTCCCACTCACTTTCTTGTAAATACAGGCTTCTCCGAAAGTCTGTATAAAACCAAATGCTTTGATCACACTATCAAAACGTTTATTCCAACTCCGAGAGGCTTGCACCAGTCCATAAATGGATCGCTGGAGCTTGCACACTTTGTTAGCTCCCTTTGGATCGACAAAACCTTCTGGTTGCATCATATACAACTCTTCTTCCAGAAATCCATTCAGGAATGCAGTTTTGACATCCATTTGCCAAATTTCATAATCATAAAATGCGGCAATTGCTAACATGATTCGGACGGACTTAAGCATCGCTACGGGTGAGAAGGTCTCATCGTAGTCAATTCCTTGAACTTGCCGAAAACCTTTTGCGACAAGTCGAGCTTTGTAGACAGTAACATTACCATCAGCGTCAGTCTTCTTCTTAAAAATCCATTTATTCTCAATTGCTTGCCGATCATCGGGCAAGTCAACCAAAGTCCATACTTTGTTCTCATACATGGATCCCATCTCAGATTTCATGGCTTCAAGCCACTTTACGGAATCTGGGCTCACCATCGCTTCTTCATAGTTCGTAGGTTCATCATGATCTAGTAGCATGACCTCCAGAACAGGATTACCGTACCACTCTGGTGCGGATCTTACTCTGGTTGATCTACGCGGTTCAGTAGTATCTTGATCTGAAGTTTCATGATCATTATCATTGGCTTCCTCACTAACTGGTGTAGGTGTCACTGAAACAGTTTTCTGTGATGAACTACTTTCCAGTAAGGGAGCAGGTACAGTTACCTCGTCAAGTTCTACTTTCCTCCCACTCACTTCTTTCGAGAGAAACTCCTTCTCTAGAAATGATCCATTCTTAGCAACGAATGTTTTGCCTTCGGATCTGTGATAGAAGGTGTACCCAACAGTTTCCTTTGGGTATCCTATGAAGACACATTTCTCCGATTTGGGTTCGAGCTTATCAGGTTGAAGCTTTTTCACATAAGCATCGCAGCCCCAAACTTTAAGAAACGACAACTTTGGTTTCTTGCCAAACCACAGTTCATAAGGCGTCGTCTCAACGGATTTTGATGGTGCCCTATTTAACGTGAATGCGGCCGTCTCTAAAGCATATCCCCAAAATGATAGCGGTAAATCAGTAAGAGACATCATAGATCGCACCATATCTAGTAAAGTACGATTACGACGTTCGGACACACCATTACGCTGTGGTGTTCCGGGTGGCGTGAGTTGCGAAACTATTCCACAGTTTTTCAAATGTACACCAAACTCGTAACTCAAATATTCTCCTCCACGATCAGATCGTAGAAACTTTATTTTCTTGTTACGATGATTTTCAACTTCACTCTGAAATTCTTTGAACTTTTCAAATGTTTCAGACTTATGTTTCATTAAGTAAATATACCCATATCTGCTTAAATCATCTGTGAAGGTGAGAAAATAACGATATCCGCCACGAGCCTCAATATTCATCGGGCCACATACATCGGTATGTATGATTTCCAACAAATCTGTTGCTCTCTCCATAGTACCGGAGAACGGTGTTTTAGTCATCTTGCCCATGAGGCACGGTTCGCAAGTACCAAGTGATTCATAATCAAGTGGTTCCAAAAGTCCATCGGTATGGAGTTTCTTCATGCGCTTTATACCGATATGACCTAAACGACAGTGCCACAAATAAGTTGCACTTTCATTATCAACTCTGCATCTTTTGGCTTCAACATTATGAATATGTGTATTACTACTATCGAGATTCAATAAAAATAGACCACTCTTCAAGGGTGCATGACCATAAAAGATATTACTCATATAAATAGAACAACCATTATTCTCTGATTTAAATGAATAACCGTCTCGCATTAAACAAGATCCAGATATAATGTTCATGCTCAACGCTGGCACCAAATAACAATTACTTAGGTCTAATATTAATCCCGAAGGTAGATGTAGAGGTAGCGTGCCGACTGCGATCACATCGACTTTGGAACCGTTTCCCACGCGCATCGTCACCTCGTCCTTTGCCAGTGCCCGCTTATTCTGTAGTCCCTGTTTCGAGTTGCAAATATTAGCAACAGAACCAGTATCAAATACCCAGGTGCTACTGCGAGCTCTAGTAAGGTACACATCAATAACATGTATATCACATATACCTTTGTTCACCTTGCCATCCTTCTTATCCGCCAAATACTTGGGGCAGTTCCGCTTCCAGTGACCAGTCTGCTTGCAGTAGAAGCACTCAGTTTCAGGCTTAGGTCCAGACTTGGGTTTCTTCTCTTGAGCAGCAACTTGCTTGCCGTTCTTCTTGAAGTTCCCCTTTTTCTTCCCTTTGCCCTTTTTCTTGAAACTAGTGGTCTTGTTAACCATCAACACTTGATGCTCCTTCTTGATTTCTACCTCCGCAGCTTTCAGCATTGCGAAGAGCTCGGGAATAGTCTTGTTCATCCCTTGCATATTATAGTTCATTACGAAGCTCTTGTAGCTTGGTGGCAGTGATTGGAGAATTCTGTCGATGACGCAATCATCCGGAAGATTAACTCCCAATTGAATCAAGTGATTATTATACCCAGACATTTTGAGTATATGCTCACTGACAGAACTGTTCTCCTCCATCTTGCAGCTATAGAACTTATTGGAGACTTCATATCTCTCAATCCGGGCATTTGCTTGAAATATTAACTTCAACTCCTGGAACATCTCATATGCTCCATGACGTTCAAAACGTCGTTGAAGTCCCGATTCTAAGCCGTAAAGCATGGCACACTGAACTATCGAGTAGTCATCAGCTTTGCTCTGCCAGACGTTCATAACATCTGGCGTTGCTCCAGCAGCAGGCCTGGCACCCAGCGGTGCTTCCAGGACGTAATTCTTCTGTGCAGCAATGAGGATAATCCTCAAGTTACGGACCCAGTCCGTGTAATTGCTACCATCATCTTTCAACTTTGCTTTCTCAAGGAACGCATTAAAATTCAACGGAACAACAGCACGAGCCATCTATCTACAATCAACATAAACAAGCAAGATACTATCAGGTACTAAGTTCATGATAATATTTAAGTTCAATTAATCATATTATTTAAGAACTCCCACTTAGATAGACATCCCTCTAATCCTCTAAGTGATTACGTGATCCAAATCAACTAAACCATAACCGATCATCACGTGAGATGGAGTAGTTTTCAATGGTGAACATCGTTATGTTGATCATATCTACTATATGATTCACGCTCGACCTTTCGGTCTCCGTGTTCCGAGGCCATATCTGCATATGCTAGGCTCGTCAAGTTTAACCTGAGTATTCTGCGTGTGCAAAAACTGGCTTGCACCCGTTGTAGATGGACGTAGAGCTTATCACACCCGATCATCACGTGGTGTCTGGGCACGACGAACTTTGGCAACGGTGCATACTCAGGGAGAACACTTCTTGATAATTTAATGAGAGATCATCTTATAATGCTACCGTCAATCAAAGCAAGATAAGATGCATAAAAAGATAAACATCACATGCAATCAATATAAGTGATATGATATGGCCATCATCATCTCGTGCTTGTGATCTCCATCTCCGAAGCACCGTCATGATCACCATCGTCACCGGCGCGACACCTTGATCTCCATCGTAGCATCGTTGTCGTCTCGCCAATCTTATGCTTTCACGACTATCACTACCGTTTAGTAATAAAGTTAAGCATTACATCGCGATTGCATTGCATACAATAAAGCGACAACCATATGGCTCCTGCCAGTTGCCGATAACTTGGTTACAAAACATGATCATCTCATACAATAAAATTCAGCATCATGCCTTGACCATATCACATCACAACATGCCCTGCAAAAACAAGTTAGACGTCCTCTACTTTGTTGTTGCATGTTTTACGTGGCTGCTACGGGCTTAAGTAAGAACCAATCTCACCTACGCATCAAAACCACAACGATAGTTTGTCAAATAGACTCCGTTTTAACCTTCGCAAGGACCGGGCGTAGCCATACTTGGTTCAACTAAAGTTGGAGAGACAGTCGCCCGCAAGCCATCTCTGTGCAAAGCACGTCGAGGGAACCGGTCTCGCGTAAGCGTACGCGTAAGGTTGGTCTGGGTCGTCTCGTCCAACAATACCGCCGAACCAAAATATGACATGCTGGTAGGCAGTATGACTTGTATCGTCCACAACTCACTTGTGTTCTACTCGTGCATATAACATCAACATCAATAACCAGGCTCGGATGCCACTGTTGGGTTTCGTAGTAATTTCAAAAAATTTCCTACGCGCACACAGGATCATGTGATGCATAGCAACGAGAGGAGAGTGTTGTCTACGTACCCAACGCAGACCGACTGCGGAAGCGATGACACGACGTAGAGGAAGTAGTCGTACGTCTTCACGATCCAACCGATCAAGCACCGAAACTACGGCACCTCCGAGTTCGAGCACACGTTCAGCTCGATGACGATCCCCGGACTCCGATCCAGCAAAGTGTCGGGGAAGAGTTTCGTCAGCACGACGGCGTGGTGACGATCTTGATGAACTACAGCAGCAGGGCTTCGCCTAAACTCCGCTACAGTATTATCGAGGAATATGGTGGCAGGGGGCACCGCACACGGCTAAGGAATCGATCACGTGGATCAACTTGTGTCAACTTGTGTGTTTAGAGGTGCCCCTGCCTCCGTATATAAAGGAGCCAAGGGGGAAGGGGCGCCGGCCAAGAGGGAGAGGCGCAGGAGGAGTCCTACTCCTACCGGGAGTAGGACTCCCCCCCCCAATCCTATTCCAACTAGGATTCCCAAGGGGGAAAGAGGGAGAGGGGTGGCCGGCCACCTCTCCTAGTCCTAATAGGACTAGGGGAAGGGGGGAGGCGCGCAGCCCCCTTGGGCTGCCCCTTTCTCCTTTCCACTAAGGCCCATGATGGCCCATATGGCTCCCGGGGGGTTCCGGTAACCTCCCGGTAACCCGGTAAAATCCCGATTTCACCCGGAACACTTCCGATGTCCAAACATAGACTTCCAATATATCAATCTTTATGTCTCGACCATTTCGAGACTCCTCGTCATGTCCGTGATCACATCCGGGACTCCGAACAACCTTCGGTACATCAAAATGCATAAACTCATAATATAACTGTCATCGTAACCTTAAGCGTGCGGACCCTACGGGTTCGAGAACAATGTAGACATGACCGAGACACGTCTCTGGTCAATAACCAATAGCGGGACCTGGATGCCCATATTGGCTCCTACATATTCTACGAAGATCTTTATCGGTCAGACCGCATAACAACATACGTTGTTCCCTTTGTCATCGGTATGTTACTTGCCCGAGATTCGATCGTCGGTATCCAATACCTAGTTCAATCTCGTTACCGGCAAGTCTCTTTACTCGTTCCGTAATACATCATCTCACAACTAACATATTAGTTGTAATGCTTGCAAGGCTTATGTGATGTGTATTACCGAGAGGGCCCAGAGATACCTCTCCGACAATCGGAGTGACAAATCCTAATCTCGAAATACGCCAACCCAACATCGACCATTGGAGACACCTGTAGTACTCCTTTATAATCACCCAGTTACGTTGTGACGTTTGGTAGTACCCAAAGTGTTCCTCCGGTAAACGGGAGTTGCATAATCTCATAGTCATAGGAACATGTATAAGTCATGAAGAAAGCAATAGCAACATACTAAACGATCGGGTGCTAAGCTAATGGAATGGGTCATGTCAATCAGATCATTCTACTAATGATGTGACCTCGTTAATCAAATAACAACTCATTGTTCATGGTTAGGAAACATAACCATCTTTGATTAACGAGCTAGTCAAGTAGAGGCATACTAGTGACACTCTGTTTGTCTATGTATTCACACATGTATTATGTTTCCGGTAAATACAATTCTAGCATGAATAATAAACATTTATCATGATTATAAGGAAATAAATAATAACTTTATTATTGCCTCTAGGGCATATTTCCTTCATAAAGTGCATTAGCATTAACTAGATTATTGACTCTAGTGCAAGTGGGAGTCTGTAGGAGATATGCCCTAGAGGCAATAATAAATGATATTATTTATCTCCGAGTTCATAATTATGTTTATGTTCCATGCTATAACTGCAATGATTCTCGAGTCTACAATATCCACGAGGCTCGGAGGAAGATTCATATGCACGTGTGGAATAATAAACGGTAAGAAGTATTCCTAGTTTGGCCTCGAAGACTAGCTCAAGTGTTGCATGATGGTTCCGTTTTCCTGATCATGGGCATGTCTGTGCCAGCAACTTTGAGGGCACAATGTTAAGAGAACATTTGTGTTGAATCGACCCGAATTGATGTTATGCTATGAGATACATTCGTCAGAAGTTAATGGTAAATAACACAGAGATGGTTAACGTTTGCATGATTCCTTAGACCATGAGAGTATCGAGTTTCTTCATGCTTGCTTCATGAACTTTCGGGTTTTGTTAAACATCATCCGTAAATGGGTGGCTATTACGGCGGCTTACGGGTTCATGGAAAAGTATGTCAAGTAACTTAATAGCTCAAGATTGGGATTTGCTCCTCCAACGAAGGATAGATATCTCTGGGCCCTCTCGGTGTTACGGTATCTATCATCGTCTGGCCAGACACTTTGTGATTTGATCACGGGGATGCCGGAACACGGCAACGAGTAAAGAGAACAATACCGATAACGAGGTAACTGGCATAGTGGACAAGTTGTTGATCCATGGGAATGCCAACATGTCTCACCTCGGGTATTTGTAACATATCGTGAAGCAACATGAATAGCACACAGCAACTGGAGGTTCACTCGAATATTCATTCGTGTGGGTATAGGGGTCAATATGGGTGTCCACGGCTCCGATATTGATCATTGATCGGAAGGGGTTCCGGGTCATGTCTATACTTCACCGAACCTATAGGGTCACACGCTTAAGGGTCATCTATCTGCTGAATACTAGACAGGGAGTCTAAGAGAAAATCACCAAAAAAAGTTTCGGACAGCGGAATCGTACCGCAGAGAGAGGTCATCGGATAAGTTTTGATGATACCGAAAAGTTGTTTCGGGATATACCATTAACTCAAATTGGTTTCGGCACATGCCTGATAATTCTTGGAGGGTGCCAGAATCATTCTGGAAGCTTTTTGGAATGTTCTGAGATAAAAACCGAAAATGTTCCGGAGCTGCCGGAGCCACTTCAGATGCGTTTCGCAGATGAAAATCACTAAAATGGAATTGTTCTAGAACGCGTTGAAAATTATTATGGTGGGTATTGGAAATGTTCTAAGCCCACATAAATATTTTTAGTTCGAACGGACGCTGAAAAATGTCGTTGTGAATAGTGAAAGTGCTTTTTGGGATATTTTATGGAAAGCCACCTTTGGGGGCTTTTCCCAAAAGGCTTCTAGAAGGACTTGGGGATCAAGGAAACCCCTTTTGGGGCCCCCCATGAAGGTGGGACGTTGGAGGGTGCAGCTCCTCCATGGGGCTCCACTTGTCATCCCTTTATGCCTTTTATTCCCTTTGTGTGTGACATAAAGTGGGGGCACTTTTGGTATTTCAGAATACCCATCCTACCCCTTGGTTTCCCTATAAATAGGAGGTGAGGGTGCTGCCCAAACCTCATCCCTTTGCTCTCATACAAGTGCCATGCAATGATCTGGCTTCTTCTCTCCCTCCCAGCGAAATAGTTTCATAGAGCCGAAAGGCTGTCTGGGTTCCGGCAGGAACTAGCTCTGGACGGCGAAGCCCTGCCGGATAGATGACACCGTATGTGTGCAACTCTGTAGAGAGATCGTAGTTTCGGTCTTAGTTCGTGAGTGCCTCCCGATGGGCTGTCTGTGTGACCATCCGAGTTTTGAAGGTCCTCCCGAAGGGCTGTCCGAGTGACCGTTCGAGTTTCGAAGGTCCTCCCGAAGGGCTGTCCGCGACACCGTCCGGGGGGCTGTTCGACCGCCTCCCGGAGGGCTGTCTGAGGAGCAGATGAGGGTATACATCCTTGCGGTTGGGAGCTTGTAAATCCTTGCTGCGGGCATCTGCACCGCCATTCGTCATCGACTCTACTTCCCGTTGCGCTACGAGTTGGTAACGAAAAGGATCAAACCATGTATGCAGTCTCCATAGTGGTCCTGGGCTAGTGCGTAGGTTGGAATTTTTTTTTCTGCTGCGTTCCCCTACAGGCACATCTATATCTATACCCCCTATATAATGTGTGAAAAACTTTGAAAGTTGGTCGTTGGATGAAGCCAATCTGACGGTACAAAGATGGCAAATCCGAGCACTACTGGCCATTGGATATCATCCACCAGATTCTGCCACATGTATAATCTAGAAGACTCCATGGTTGAACTTAATTCATGACTAACTTTGCCACAACTAAGCTTAGGCAAAGTTATTAGTTCTTCAAAATGAGAGCCACAAGTTGGTAAGCCTAAGGGAATCTTGCCACATTTTTTGTGTGTATATCATGTGGGGCCTTAGTGTGGTTTGCATAAGGTGTGGGTTGAACCAAACACTCACCTAAGTTAGTCAAACTTGCCTAACCTTACGTGTGGAAATCTTTGGCAATCTTAGTGGCTGTTTGGTTCCTAGCCACACCTTGCCACACTTTGCCACACCTAACCTTAGGCAAGTTTGACCAAGTTAGGTAGGTGTTTGGTTCTAGCCACACCTAAGGCAAATATTTTTTTATGAGCGGTGAGCCCCACATGTCATAGACACAAAGGGGCTGTTTGGTTCTAAGCCTAGCATTGCCACACTTTGCCACACATTTTTGCCAAGCTTGCCTAAGGTTAGTTCATCAAAATGAGAGCCACAAGTTGGCAAGCCTAAGGGAATCTTGCCACATTTTTTATGTGTATGCCATGTGGGGCCCAAGTGTGGCTTGCCTAAGATGTGGTTTGAACCAAACACTCACCTAAGTTGGTCAAACTTGCCTAACTTTAGGTGTGGCAATCTTTGGCAAAGTTAGTCACAAATCAAACAAGCCCTAAGAACTGTGTGGCAAGATTCCCTTAGGCAACCAAAAGTATGGCTAACAAAGCAACTCTACTAAGGCAAGTGTGGCAAGTGTGGCAAAATCATGTGGCACTGGCAAAGATAGTCACAATTCAAACAGCCCTACTAACCAAACAACCCCTAACCTTAGGCAAGTTTGGCAACATTGTATGATAAAGTGCAGCGTTGCTAGGCCTAAACCCAAACAACCCCTATGTCTGCCACAAAAATGTGGCTAACAAAATGGGCACCACAAGTGTGGCAAGATTTGGCAAGAAGTTGAGTCTATGACATGTGGACCATGTAGCTAGAAAAGTGTGGCAAGCCACAAGTGTAGCAATGAACCAAACACATGCCTAAGATAGTGTGTCATGCCTAAGCTTAGGTGTGGCAACCTTAGGCTGCAAACCAAACATCTATATATCTACACCCCTATATAGTGTGTGAATAACTTTGAAAGTTGGTCGTTGGATGAAGCCAATCCGACGGTACAAAGATGGCAAATCCGAGCACTACTTGCTGTTGGATATGATCTACATTCCACCAGATTTTGCCACATGTAGAATCTAGAAAACTCCACATGTAGAAGCATAATGCACAAACCACCAGAATCTCATGCGTGCAATGCACGTGTACCTTACTAGTACTAGTTGGTAGTAGTAAGAAACAAATTCCAGTTTTGGCACGAGCTCGTACTGCGGGAGCACCACAAGGCCTGCCGCAGGAGTTACATTTCCCTATCGGGGCCCATGGGACTGAACTTCAGTGGCTTAGTGCCCAACCTATGAGTCAATGACATGCAGACCTTAAATGTGGTTGGCCCACATGTCATTCTCATGGTGGTGGCGTGTTTCGCGACTCACTCGTTCAAGATGAACCGACCGGTGGTGGCGTGGTCGTGGCGAGGGTGCCACAGCTGGGCGTCGGGGCGTTACGAGGCGTAGATGGCCACACCGGCAGGTACTACCTGTAGTACTGAAGTACTCCAGCTGAGGATTAATGCCCGGGACAAAATGTGTCATAGCCGCTGGATGAAAAATCGATGGTGCGGGAGTAAGGATCGGAGCACAGCAGCGGAGCAGGCAAACCGCGTCCAATCGGGTGTGTCTGTGGTAGAAAGTTGATGGTCGCCAGAGTTCAGTAGGCCTGCATGTCATGCACACAAAGGCAGAGGAGCGGTAGGGCCGAGAGGGATGAGGGGCACGTCGGGGGGATGAGGATCTCCTCACGCGAACAATCCTACCATTCTGTCACTGACATGTGGGACCCACAAGAATGGGTCCCACCTGTCAGTGAAGGAAAGGCAGGGCAAGGCAGTGATAGCCATGTTAGAGGATCCATGTCCACGTCGGGGGACATCGTGCCGTGGGTTGGAGCGGCGTCGTGGGAATCGCGTGTGGGTGTGGCAGTGGTAGAAACAAGAAACGTGATGGTCGCCATGGTTCAACTTCCATGGACAAGATGTCATGTCTTCTGACACATGTATATCAAAGGTAGAGTGTTTATATTTCAAGCACGTGAACAAGTATTATTCTACTACTTTGGATCCATTGCAATGCACGGGCTAGCACATTGTTAGTAGTAGTGTCTATCTCTATCTCTAGAGGCCTTCCCTCATTCATCCTTTTCTCTCACAAGATAAACTACTCATACAAATGCATCTTGATGTTCCATGGAATGCATGAGGATGTTTCCTTGGGGGTCTCTCCAGCGCGGCGTGGCCGTAGTTGCAAGTTGACGCCCCTTGCGATGCCGATGTTGAGGGGCACTCGGATTTCCTCCGATGAGCAGGTAAGATGAGTTTGATCATGTAGTAAATGCATTCTAAAGACTACTTTCGTGTCCATTTCCTAATTCTCCCCCTACCCACTGTTTCACAGGTTAGGCTCGGTGCGAGTGGAGATCGGCTTGCATATGTACGGGAGGGTACCAACATAAATTTGCACAACATTTACAACGGTGACACCATTCCCGTAGAACCTTTGTCCAACATTGGGATCAGCCATGCAACGGGCCGCCGCATGAATTGGTACGATGGAACCACGGTGAGATTGAATAAGATAGCACGAACCTTGCACATGGTGGTCAAAGGCGGACCATGCTATCTGCGGCCGATTTGTTGCCGTACGAGTACGAAGATGTTGTCCTCCTTTCTAACCGAATCTTTGCGGTGACAAACCAGGGGACTTATTTTGTATGGGACACATCCTACAATATACTCCCTCTCTCCCAGTTTATTTGTTTTGAATCTTTTCATTTTATAAGTTTCAAATTCAAATTTAGAGCTCCCCATCACATGTTGAGATTACAATGTCCATTAAATCGTTGCGTGCATGTATAGTAAAGAAACAAATCTCAAGTTTGGCACGAGTTCGTGCAGCGGTAGCACCACAAGCCCTGGCACAGGAGTTACATTTCCCTCTCAGGGCCGTCGGGACTAAGCTTCAGCGCCTTACTACACCTACCTTTGAGTCAATAACATGTGGACCCGATAGGTGACTGGTCCACATGTAATGCTCCCGAAGGCAGAGGGGCAGTGGGACCAAGAGGGGTGAGCCGCAGGTCGGGTGATGTGTGATGTCATGGGTTCGAGCGGCGTCATGGGAATCGCATGTGGCTGTGGTAGAAACTTGATGCTCGCGCATTTTAGGTGGCCCACATGTCATGCACACAAAGGCAGAGGGGTGGTGCAGCCGAGAGGGGTGAGGCACACGTCGGGGGACGTGGTGACGTGGGTTGGAGCGGCATCGTGGGAATCGCGAGTTGAAACGAGATGGTCGCCGTAGTTGAACTTCCATGGACTAGTTGTCATGTCTACGGACACATGCACTGCATACCGATCACTGGAAGGAGTAGCAGAGAAAGCTATATATGCGGATAAATAGTTCCTTATAGTCAAGCGGACCCATGCTACTACTTTGTTCCAAAGACATGCACACCATCGAAATATTCCATCTATATCAATATACACCGAGAGGGAATATTTTTTTTACAAGAGAGGAAATAGTTCAGCCATCGATAATGCCCTCCTGCTGGTGCAGCCTTTTCTTCTTCTTCTTCTTCTTCTTCTTCTTCTTCTTCTTCTTCTTCTTCTTCTTCTTCTTCTTCTTCTTCTTCTTGTTCTCACTTTCTGTGGGAGACGGCTTCGCAACAAGCTCTTTGTACCTTGCATCTATCTCGAAACTCACACGGGCATCGAGGGCAGCATATTTTATCCGCTCATACGTCAAGGGATAATTCTCCCATCCAGACGACCTTAATGCCACCGTCTTGTCACCCTTCTGAAGATTTGTACCAAGCACAAAATTTGCTACGTCAAATAGGGATGGTTTCTGTTTATCACAAACTCCTACAGGAATTTTGATTCTGGTTTGTAGGTCAGTGATGCTTTTCAAATCAAGGTTGTACGGCTCCAGCTTCTGTTTGTCCCCTTTGATGGCTGCCCCACAGAAGTATACGTCCTCCCGAGACAAGAAATCGTGAAGGTCACCTGGTATGGAGGGCGAGTGTATGATGTGGTACACCAAAACATCATCTTCGAGGCACAGCTGATGGACGGCGGCGCGTTGGATCTTCCCAGTGGCACGCTCCGTGTACTCTGCGTCGAGACTGATGACCCTTGTCTCTACCTTTTCGAGGGAGTTGGATACATTCTTGATCCACTGCCGAACAACCCTTGGGTGGACGGTGACGGTGGAAACTATGCTCATCGAGCCTTCGACGAGGACATGTTAGACGCTAAACCTGCATCTCCATCTCTTTCGCCATTTGGAACCGCTGGAATGGAAGGCTATGGTTTGGAGAATTAGGATTAGATGGCTAGTCTAACTGAAGTAGTAGATGATTATTTAAAGAGGTTAAAACAATGTGAACACAATGGGGTTTGGTTGCAAATGAAGACGAAGGGGAGGTGAAGAAGCCGAGGAAAATCGGTTCCCGATGGAGAAGTAAATGGGAGAAGTGGCATGCAGGCAGTTGATTAGACGGCTAGGTAGACTAAACGAAAAGGCTATGCGGGTAGACTGATGAGTCGTACCTGTTCGTGTATGTGCCCATCCTTCCTGATAGGTGGGACCTATGCAAACAGATAAAAAAATGTGTCGTAGTTGGTTCACATGGATATTGGCGTGTGAGTGGGAGACACAACATTCTCTGGTTAAGGAATACTCCCTCCATTTAGGTGAGTAAGTCACCTTATGAAAATCAGGTTTTCCCAAAACCTTTAGGCGTGGAGCATTAACTTCCTGCTCAATCCCCTCCCAGCCTCGTTAGCCAGCGTTCTCTTCCTCTGCTGCCACGTTCTACCTTTCCATTTTTCCTCTTCTCAAGTGTGGAACGATCTGCATGCTGTCCTTGATGCACCAGAACAACCACTGCATGCATCGCGGCAGGGCGTTGATTGGGCATGCACGAGAATTTGGTTCTTCTCGCAATATGGATGATACCTGAACGATGAAGTGAACAGGCATGCTAGCACGGGAGACCTATTTCCGCTATACAATACTGGAGTACTCATGTTCCTACTAGTAGTAGTAGTAGTACAACTGTGGAACACTTGATGGTCAAAATACTATTCATCCAGTCCTTATAGTGAAGTGGCAACACCCTGCGCCTGACACTAGTTCAGGCGGCATGTACGGGTTACCAAAGTCAGCCTCACCCTGTACACTGCAGTCTGTCACCGCTGATGTACAGCACATTGGCGCCTCGCCTCGTCTCCCTCTCCCCTCCCACAGCACCCCTCCATCTCCATCTCCTTCTCCGTCTCCGTCCCCATCTCACTGTGCCCCTGTGTACCGTCGCATCGCTTGCCTCCCCCAGTACCACTATTACCTCGCTAGCCGCTCCAGCACCGACAGCCTTCTCGCCCGTAAATCAAGCCCCCCAAAACCCCCACCTTCCAAACTCCACCATGGCCGAACGCGAACCGCGCAGCATCCATATGAGCCGCGATTGGAGCTATCTCCCCAGTGACATCCTCGACCTCTGTTGTTCGTGTATGGATATGTTGAGCGCCCTGCGGCTGGCTGCATGCTCGAGGGACATGCACACGGCCATCGTCGAAGTGAGGCCTAATCTTTTCAAGACACCCTACTGGCTGCTATCTGGTCTTGCGAGATTGGCTCACCATTATACGGAGGCGTACATGATGCCCCTCGACTTCAATCCGATCTCCATTAGCCGAAACTTCTTTGCAGGTATGTAGTGGGTCGCCGTACATCATTTCCCTCGACTTCGATCCGATCACCATCGCCCGAAACTTCTTGGCAGGTATGTACTGGGTCGGCATGAACTCCCACTGGATGGCTGCCTTCAGAGAAGACGGTAAAAAGTTGGTGCTCGTGAACTTACAGACCTCCCATGAGATTATCCTTCCTCCGTTGGATTATATAGAGTTTTACCATCGTGGTCCAAGTCATCTAGATTACCACGTCAGTTGGACGGACCTTGTTTTGCAGAAGATTGTAATCTGCCAAGGGCCCACACGACATCTGAATTACGCAGACTTCAAGCTAATTGCCTTGTTCGACCGCGGACTCCCTATCTTTACGCTGGTGCCTTCTTTAGCTGGAGACAACTCAGCTCACAGTGGATCATCGTCAAAGCTGATACACACTTCTGTGTTGCTATTGAACACAATGGCATCATCTACGCGATCGACAAAGCAGATGGCACCACGTATTGCTGGGACGACGCGTGTAAGTTGTTTCCATCTCATGTTAATGATGACGCCATGACATTGTTTGAACTTTTTGTGATGATTGGCATATCCCTGTTTGAGCAGAATTTGAGTAGAACTATGGCAATGTATTAGAGACGCCGTAAATCAGCTATATTTGGAATGAGTTAATTCATGCGATTGTGACCATGTCATTGCAGCCAATTTGTACCCTGAATAATCAAACGGTTAGGAATATATGGATATTATCCTTATTTTACAGTAATCTATATACTACTACTAAATATGAGTGTGTATCACTGGCCATGTTAGTTTCCTCATTTTCATGATGTAGAAACATGCACCACACTGTTGGTTTCATCTAACCATACATTAGGGAAGTATTTGTGCATACGGAGAACTCTATATTTGGAAGTAGTGAAATCCTGCAATGCTTACCATGTGTACATACCTATATTCGCCCTTCAGCAATCAATGGCTAGAATAATATCCTCACAAAAATTTTGCCCACAGAACACGAGTATATAACAATGCATGGTCTGTTAGTTACCTTGAAGAATTTGTTTGTGAGGACAGAACATGATTACATAACATGCATGACATGGTAGTTTCCTGTGAAGAATCGATTGCGAGATAACATGAGTATAACCATGCATGCCACTTCTATATTTTCGAACCTAGTATACATTTCCCTATATTTTCCTCCCAGTTCCAACAGGGACATATCAATGATGTTTCTTGCATTATCCTACTCATACTCTAAACAATGTTGATCTTACATTAACAATGCCTGTCCTTTTTGATATGATGCAGTGTCCCTACAGTTACTGCCCTTTGTAATCACACCACCTTTGCCAAAAACAGGGAAGCACAACTGGTTCCTCGCTCGATCAGACGATGGCAAAAGACTGATGATCATTCGGACACATGAGCTGGAAAAGTTATATTGTAAAAACCCCATTGTATACAAGCACCGTGTAATACGTGAGTATCCGGATAGTGGCTGTAACGTCTATGAGCAGGATACCAGCTTGTTGAGGCCTTTAGGATTTTTTAGTTGGAGGCGGGTAAATAGCCTTGGTTCTCACTCTCTGTTTCTCGGACTTAATTATCCGATTAACCAGGAGATCACGATTGGCAAGGACCTTGATGGCAGAGAGGCTCTTTTTGCTATGAAAAACTATGTCTACACGGCGAGCCCTAGGAGTTCGGGAGCAAACTCCCCTGATTGTCAACGATACAGCCTGCAGCCAAAAGAAGGTGAGAATGAGAAAGGATTCCGGATTAACTTTGATCCTTGGATGTCTCAATTACGACAGGAAGTGATGTGGTTCGAGCCTTCAGGTTGATAGGTAATTGGGTTGTTACATCAAAAGGGTGGAGTAGTGGTGTCTCCGGATCACTGGTCGCTGAAGCGGGGCTGCAAATTATGATGGTGTTGGATCATCTCTTCGAATGACTTTGTTGTCTTTGCTGCTGGTTCTGGATGGGTAGTTCTTTTCTTTTGTTATGCATATTCCTTGTCATTTGGTCATCCTCGTCTATGTCACTCTTACTATGTAATAGTTGCTTCTGTTTAGAATGTCATTCTCGTGTGGATCACGAGAGTCTGAGCGTTGCAGATGGGTGCGTTTTGGTGGTGTGCAAGACTTCTTATGAACTATCATGTCTTGTTGTTTATGTCAGTAGTAGTCACTAGTCAGTGTTTGAATGTTGTATATATTGTTGTTTCAAACTGTTTATTGTCTCAAACTACTGGTGGGCTAGATGAGGGCATCACCATTCTCCAGTGTTCAAAGTATATCTCCTTTTTTCAAATTATATAATTTGAGCTCAATGTCTTTTCGATGATGTACACTTGTTTGGCCCAGTGAGGTGTCGTTGAATATGGGCCGAGTAGTAACACAATGCCAAACAGGTCAATTATGACTCTCAGGCCGGGCTCTCAAAAGATCCTGAAAAAAAGGCTGCTCTCCAAAAAAGAAAGAATAAGGACTCTTAGGCCGACATGTGGGCGCCATCGGTGTTTTTGTGCGCTTGCGCGCCGAGAGCATATTGGCGCGTGCTCGAAATTCATGCTACCTTTTGATCCCCAGTCTCCCGCCCCTCCCCCACCTCTGGAATCTCGATTCCTACTCCAGTTCCCCCAAATCCCCCTCCTGTACTCCTTGTACTCAAGCGCACTATCATGTCATCGGTCAACGCGGATCTCTGAGCCTGAGATCCTGAGGTCCGTCCTGCCTTCGGTCGCTGCGTGCTGTCGCTCAACAGTGGCATGGCGGCGCTTGATGACCAGTTTGCCGGCAAAGTGTTGATGGTAACCATCAACAGCGACCGCCCTCCCGTCTTGTCGGATGACCTTGTCAAAGATCTTGGCATTGCACATGACATCCAAATAAGTGACTTGCTCGTCGAAGTCTGTCCGCCACCGGCTAATTTCTTTGTCAGGTTTCGGACAACTTTTGACTGCAGTCGTGTGTTCAAATCTTCCCGGCGTTTGTTCTGTGATGGCATACTGGTGAGCTTTGATCGGTGGCACCTAGGATGGGGCTCAGTGCCCTTTGAGCTTGAGTTTTTAACAAAGCTTACCTTCCATGGCATGCCTCGACGTGCTTGGAACAATGAGTCCATGAACGAGCTTATCAACGACCTTGGAGGTGATCTCGTAAGTACGTTTGTTCCTCCAGACAGTTGGGCTCTGACGGTTATGGCATGGATGAAGAAGCTGTCCACCATACCGAAGGTGATTGGTGTTGAGATACTGGTGCGGGAACCGGGGTTGTACTATTCGTCGCCACCAAGGCCGCCGCGGACCACATTAGGGATGTACCTGTATCGAGTGTTCGTGCATGTCGAAGAAGTGGTCAATCCTTCAATCGAAGTCCTGCCGCCCCACTGGTGCCAGGGTCCGTTGACGACGTCCATTACAGGAGTCAACGTCAGACTTTCCCCGTGTTGCTCGGAACGATGGATGGCACAGGGCCTACTCCATCGCGCGGCGGAGGCCACTGCTTCTTTGGGAGAAGAGGCAGGGCTGGCTGCCTGGATGTGCTCTAATTTGAGGTAACAACTGAATCTTGTTAGATACTAGTTAAATCCGAGCTATGGGTGTGAAGCACTGATTTGCCAGTACATTTGATTGTGACCTGTTCTAATTTTGTACCTGAACTTTTTTTAGAAAGGGCTGTACGTCAACTTAATGTGCTAGCAGAACTTATTGTGTTGTCTGTCTATTTTCTTTGCACAACATTCAAGATATTTCCCCGTCATTGATAAAGACGATGAACCGTTATGTACGACTTCGTTGGTTTCAACATAACCCTACCCGTAGCGATCCACTGCTTCCATCCTGATTGTGCCGCCTGCGTGATTTTTTTTATGCAAGTTCAGTGTGCTATGATGTTCTATATGATTGTGTCAACTATATAAGTTTTTACTGAGCATCAGCAATGCATATGGCTGAAAGATGTATTTACGAGCATCGACCGATGGGTCTCTCTCTCTCTCTCACACACACACACACACACACACACGCGCGCGCGCGCGCACGCACACACACACGCACAAGTGGGACCTGTTGAATTATTTATTTGCTCGTGACAGCTTTTAATTAGGTTGCACTGTAATCTAACTTTTTTATTAAGTTATTAATTGAGCTCAGTGACTTCAAAAAGTTGTACAGAAGCCTTGTTTGGGCCTTTCCGGCGTTGCTGAATGTGGGCTGAGTAGCCATGTTAGGTTGTACTGTACTACACAGGCCTTTTTTTCAACATCAACAATGCAACTAGGTCGACAGTTGTACACAATATCCGCTGGGCTGCAAACTTTCCTAGGAGGTATCCATTAGGCTTAACAAGAAAATGGACTTTAAGAAATAATAAATGGGATGTAATTACAATAACTGGGCAGTAACTATGCACCAAACGCGTAATTAGTTTAAAAAATATATTATTTTTGGAATTTGAAATTTTTAATTTGATTACTTGTTGCACGTGCAATATTTTGTTGTATTTTAATGTAATACAACTTTATTTTGAAATTATATTTAACCTGACTAGAAATTTCAGATAAAAATATTTCAGATCCCATCAAAATGTGGGATTTTTTTTGAATTCTGTTTTGAGCGGTTGTTTGAAATTATTAATAGTTGTCCTAGCTAGAAGTTGGGCTGTACTTTTAACAAACAGTAAATGGGCTGTAGTAAATTCCATTAGAATTAAAAAATGGGTTGTACATTCTTACAAATTGTAAATGGGCTATATGTTCTCTGCCAAATCCGAGACGTGGGCCTATTAAGTTGACGCGTACCAAGGGCTTTGTCAACTTAGTTGATATAAACGATTCTAGCTGCAGTGATCGTACGATGTCCATCCAACGGCCATAGTGCTTCTTCAACCTCTGGTCTTCTTGCTCCAGCCGCCCAAAGCAGCACCGGTCGTGCCACATGCCCCTGCCTCCCGTGGCCGGCTGTGCTGCCGCGGAGGCCTCACCGCCCCCTACTATTCACACCGCTGGCCAGGCCCTGCAGCGACGGCAGCCTCACACCGCAGCCGAACCAGTGAACCCTCGTACTCCTCTCCGCGCGGGCTTCACTGCCGCGTCTTCCCCGGCTCCACGTTGTCCCCTTCCTAGGCTCGCCGTCATCCACCGCCCTGGTGCTCTGATACGTCCATTTTGCATCATGCTTTTATGTCAATATTTATTGCATTATGGGCTGTTATTTCACGTTATGTTGTAATACTTATGGCTATTCTCTCATATTTTACAAGGTTTACATGAAGAGGGAGAATGCTGGCAGCTGGAATTCTAGGCTGGGAAAGGAGCAAATATTGAAGGACTATTCTGCGCAACTCCAAAAGTCCTGAAACTCCATGGAATACCTTAAAAAATAAAGAAAAATCATCGCCAAAGATGAAGGCCAGGGGGCCCACACCCTACTCACGAGGGTGGAGGGCGCCCCCCTGGGCACGCCCCCTACCTCGTGGGCCCCCTGGTGGCTCTCTGACGTCCATCTTCTCCTATATGAAGTCTTTCGACGAGAAAAAAATAGAGGAGAACCTTTCGGGACGAGACTCCGCCGCCACGAGGCGGAACCTTGGCGGAACCAATCTAGGGCTCCGGCAGAGCTGTTCTGCCGGGGACACTTCCCTCCGGGAGGGGGAAATCATCACCATCATCATCACCAACGCTCCTCTCATCGGGAAAGGGCAATCTCCATCAACATCTTCACCAGCACCATCTCATCTCCAAACCCTAGTTCATCTCTTGTATCCAATTCTTGTCTCCAAGCCCGGGATTGGTGCTAGTAGGTTGCTAGTAGTGTTGATTACTCCTTGTAGTTGATGCTAGTTGGTTTATTTGGTGGAAGATCATATGTTCGGATCCTTTATGCACATTATTACCCCTCTGATTATGAACATGAATATGCTTTGTGAGTAGTTACGTTTGTTCCTGAGGACAAGGGAGAAGCCTTGCTATTAGCAGTCATGTGAATTTGGTATTCGTTCGATATTTTGATAAGATGTATGTTGTCTAACCTCTAGTGGTGTTATGTGAACGTCGACTACATAACACTTCACCATTATTTGGGCCTAGAGGAAGGCATTGGGAAGTAATAAGTAGATGATGGGTTGCTAGAGTGACAGAAGCTTAAACCCTAGTTTATGCGTTGCTTCGTAAGGGGCTGATTTGGATCCATATGTTTCATGCTATGGTTAGGTTTACCTTAATACTTTTGTTGTAGTTGCAGATGCTTGCAATAGAGGTTAATCATAAGTGGGATGCTTGTCCAAGTAAGGGCAGTACCCAAGCACCGGTCCACCCACATATCAAATTATCAAAGTACTGAACGTGAATCATATGAGCGTGATGAAAACTAGCTTGACGATATTCCCATGTGTCCTCGGGAGCGCTTTTCCTATTATAAGAGTTCGTCCAGGCTTGTCCTTTGCTACAAAAAGGATTGGGCCACCTTGCTGCACTTTATTTACTTTTGTTACTTGTTGCTCGTTACAATTTATCTTATCACAAAACTATCTGTTACCACTTATTTCAGTACTTGCAGAGAATACCTTGCTGAAAACCGCTTATCATTTCCTTCTGCTCCTCGTTGGATTTGACACTCTTACTTATCCAAAGGACTATGATAGATCCCCTATACTTGTGGGTCATCAAGACTCTTTTCTGGCGCCGTTGCCGGGGAGTGAAGCACCTTTGGTAGGTGGAATTGGGTAAGGAAGAATTTATTTAGTGTGCTGAAATTTTCTGTCACTTGTTACTATGGAAAGTAATTGTCTGAGGGGCTTGTTCGGGGTATCTTCACCCTGTCCAGTTGAGCCAAGAGTTGCTCCTCAACCTACTCAACCTACTGAACCTATTGAAAATGAAACTCCTTTTGAAATTCCTTCGGGTATGATGGAAAAACTGCTAGCTAACACTTTTGCAGGAGATGGAACAAAGCATCCTGACGAACATCTACGCTATGTGGATGATATTTGTGGACTATTTAAGCTTGCAGGTATACCCGATGATGTTGTTAAGGAGAAAGGTTTTCCCTTTATCTTTGGAGGGAGACGCATTGACATGGTATAGGCTATGTGATGATATGAGATCATGGAACTATAAAAGATTGAAATTGGAATCTCATCAAAAGTATTAACCTATGCATCTTGTTCATCGTGATTGCAATTATATATATAATTTTTGGCCTCGCGAAGGAGAAAGCATCGCTCAAGCTTGGGGGAGGCTTAAATCAATGTTATATTCATGCCCCAATCATGAGCTCGCAAAAGAAGTGATTATGCAAAGTTTTTATGCTCGGCTTTCTGACAACAATCGCACCATGCTCGATAATTGTTGTGCTGGCTCTTTTATGATGAAGCCTATTGAATTTAGATGGAATTTATTGGATAGAATTAAATGCAACTCTGAAGATTGGGACCTCGACGAAGGTAAGGAGTTAGGTATGACACCTAAGTTTGATTGTTTAAATCTTTTATGGATACCGATATTTTCCGTAAGTTTAGCACTAAATATGGACTTGACTCTGAGATAGTAGCTTCTTTCTGTGAATCTTTTGCTACTTATGTTGATCTCCCCAAGGAGAAGTGGTTTAAACCTCCCATAGAAGTAAAAGTAGCTGCACCTATTAAAGTTGAAGAAAAGACTGTCACTTACAATGATCCTATTGTTCCTACTTCTTATGTTGAGAAACCACCTTTCCCTGTTAGAATGAAGGATCATGCTAAAGCTTCAATGATGTTCGTAAAAGTAATACTAGAACTTATACACCTCCTGAGCAAGTCAAAGTAGAACCTAGTATTGCTATTGTTAAAGATCTCTTGTCTGATAATATTGATGGGCATGTTATTCAATTCTCTGGTGAAACTGCTAGAATTGCTAAACCCTGTAACAGAGATAAACATAGACTTGTGGTAGGCGTGCCCGTTATTTCTGTTAGGAGATCATTGTTATCGTGGCTTATGTGATATGGGTGCTAGTGCTAGTGTTATACCCATTGACTTATACAAAGAAATTATGCATGAAATTGCACCTGCTGAGTTAGAAGAAATTGATGTCACAATTAAACTTGCCAATAGAGATACTATTTCACTAGTGGGAATTGTTAGAGATGTTGAAGTCTTGTGTGGGAAAACGAAATATCCCGCTGATTTTCTTGTTCTTGGTTCTCCACAAGATAGCTTTTGTCCCATTATATTTGGTAGACCCTTCTTGAATACTGTTAATGCTACGATAGACTGCAAAAAGAATGTTGTTACTATTGGTTTGGACGATATGGTTCATGAGTTTAATTTCTCTAAATTTAGTAAACAACATCGTGAGGAAGAATTTCCTAGTAAGAATGAAATTATTGGTCTTTCTTCTATTGCTGTACCTCCTAGTGATCCTTTAGAACACTATTTGCTAGACCATGAAAATGGTATGTTCATGAATGAAAGAAGGGAAATAGATGAAGTATTCTTCAAACAGGAACCTATTCTGCAACACAATTTGTCTGTTGAAATTCTAGGGGATCCTCCTCCACCCAAGGGTGACCCCGTGTTTGAGCTTAAACCGTTGCCTGATAATCTTAAATATGCTTATCTTTATGAAAAGAAAATATATCCTGTCATTATTAGTGCTAACCTTTCAGAGCATGAAGAAGAAAGATTATTGAAAACTCTGAAAAAGCACCGTGCTGCTATTGGATATACTCTGGATGATCTTAAGGGCATTAGTCCCACTCCATGTCAACATAAAATAAATTTGGAAGCTGATGCCAAACCAGTTTGTGATCCTCAACGATGTTTGAATCCTAAAATGAAAGAAGTGGTAAGAAAGGAAATACTCAAGCTTCTGGAGGCGGGTATAATTTATCCCGTTGCTGATAGTCAGTGGGTAAGTCCTGTCCATTGTGTCCCTAAGAAGGGAGGTATTGCTATTGTCCCTAATGATAAAGATGAATTGATTCCGCAAAGAATTATCACAGGTTATAGGATGGTAATTGATTTCCGCAAATTAAATAAGGCTACTAAGAAAGATCATTACCCCTTACCTTTTATTGATCAAATAGTAGAAAGATTATGCAAACGTACACACTATTGTTTTCTAGATGGTTATTCCGGTTTTTCTCAAATACATGTGTCGGCTAAGGATCAATCAAAGACTACTTTTACATGCCCTTTTAGTACTTTTGCTTATAGACGTATGCCTTTCAGTTTATGTAATGCACCTGCTACCTTTCAAAGATGCATGACAACTATATTCTCTGACTTTTGCGAGAAAATTTGTGAGGTTTTCATGGATGACTTTTCCGTCTATGGTTCCTCTTTGATGATTGCTTGAGCAATCTTGCTCGAGTTTTGCAGAGATGTGAAGAAACTAATCTTGTCTTGAATTGGGAAAAGTGCCACTTTATGGTTAATGAAGGTATTGTCTTGGGGCACAAAGTTTTTGAAAGAGGTATTGAAGTTGATAAAGCCAAGGTTGATCCTATTGAAAAGATGACATGTCCCAAGGACATCAAAGGTATAAGAAGCTTCCTTGGTCATGCCAGATTTTATAGGAGGTTCATTAAGGACTTCTCAAAAATATCTCGGCCTCTGACTAATTTATTACAAAAAGATGTACCATTTGTCTTTGATGATGATTACGTAGAAGCATTTGAAATACTTAAGAAAGCATTAGTCTCTGCACCTGTTGTTCAGCCACCTGATTGGAATTTACCTTTTGAAATTATGTGTGATGCTAGTGATTATGCTGTAGGTGCTGTTCTAGGGCAAAGAGTTGATAAGAAATTAAATGTCATCCATTATGCTAGTAAGACACTAGACAATGCTCAAAGAAATTATGCTACTACCGAAAAGGAACTTTTAGCAGTTGTATTTGCTTGTGATAAATTCAGACCCTATATTGTTGATTCTAAAGTTACTATTCACACAGATCATGCTTCTATTAAATATCTTATGGAAAAGAAAGATGCAAAACCTAGACTTATTAGATGGGTTCTCCTGCTGCAAGAATTTGATTTACATATTGTTGATAGGAAAGGAGCTGAGAACCCTGTTGCAGACAACTTGTCTAGGTTAGAGAACGTTCTTGATTACCCACTACCTATTGATGATAGTTTTCCTGATGAATAATTAAATGTCATAAGTACTTCTCGTAGCACTCCATGGTATGCTGATTATGCTAATTATATTGTTGCCAAATTTATACCGCCTAGCTTCACATACCAACAAAAGAAAAAGTTTTTCTATGACTTGCGACATTACTTTTGGGATGACCCACATCTTTATAAAGGAGTAGATGGTGTTATTAGACGTTGTGTACCTGAGCATGAACAGGAACATATCCTATGCAAGTGTCACTCCAAAGCTTATGGAGGACACCACGCTGGAGATAGAACTGCACATAAGGTATTGCAATCCGGTTTTTATTGGCCTACTCTCTTCGAGGATGCCCGTAAGTTTGTTTTGTCTTGCGATTATGTCTAAGAATTGGTAACATTAGTAGATGTCAAGAAATGCCTATGAATTATTCACTTGTTATTGAACCATTTGACGTTTGGGGCTTTGATTATATGGGACCTTTTCCTGCCTCTAATAGTTATACACATATTTTAGTTGTTGTTGATTACGTTACTAAGTGGGTAGAAGCTATTCCAACTAGTAGTGCTGATCATAACACTTCTATTAAAATGCTTAAGGAAGTTATTTTTCTGAGGTTTGGAGTCCCTAGATACTTAATGACTGATGGCGGTTCACACTTTATTCATGGTGCTTTCCGTAAGATGCTTGCTAAATACGACGTTAATCATAGAATTGCATCTCCATATCACCCTCAGTCTAGTGGTCAGGTAGAATTGAGCAATAGTGAGCTCAAATTAATTTTGCAAAAGACTATCAATAGGTCTAGAAAGAATTGGTCCAAGAAACTTGATGATGCATTATGGGCCTATAGAACTGCATACAAAAATCCTATGGGTATGTCACATCCTAGTTAGCCATGCATTAGAGTGTTGCATCATGTTTACTTTTTCATCAGAAACTTGAAATGGGGATGACAGAACCCCCAGTCCCCTCTGAAACCAACTAGGGTTTACTAAAAAACTTTTTCAATGAACCTGAAATGCCCTTCTAAAATGCCCATCATTTTTGTCTTGGTTCAGAACCTCTGCCAAAAGTGGTGCACATTTTCCTAGGCCATCTTAGGGTTTTTGAATTAAATCATAAATATTTGAATTTGGGCATTTAAAATTATATAAAATATTTAAATGCTCAAATATCTCCAAACTAAAATGTTTCATGTTGGAAATAATCCAACTATGGACCAGGAGTAATTTGGTGATTTTAGGAGTTGCCTAAGTATTTTATTTAATTCAACAAAGTTGCAGAAGTATTAAAAAAACAGAAACAGAAAGAAAATGGGAAAAGCTTACCTGGCGCCTGCTCCCGGCCCACCTGCCGGCCCAGCCCAGCACCGCTCCAGCGAGCTGCTTGCCGGCCAGGCAGGCAGGCAGGTGCTCGACGGCGACCGCAGCGTGCGCCATGCACCTGCTCGCCGCCTCGCCGCTCCCCTCGCCCGGTGACGTCGTGGATCAGCCTCCCTCGCTCCCCCGAACCCCCCAGACACCCCCTCTCCTCTCCAACTCCTCCCCCTCGCGCTCCCCCGCCATGGCCGACGCCACCATCGCCGTGCCTTCGTCGTAGCCGTGCTCCCCGCCGCCCGTGCGTCCTCTCACCGTGTCCAGGAGCTTCGCCGCTGTCCACTTCATCGAGCAGCCGAGCCCCGAGCGCTCGCAACGCCCGAGTCCACCGCAACGACCTCGCCCGAACCGTCGTCGCCGGAGATCCCCTTCAACGCCGTCGTCGCTCCGGTCCATCTCCGGCCGCACCAAGGACTCCGTCGCACTCACTGTGAGCTTAGCCATCTTCCCCTCCCTTCCGTTCTTGCTCCCGAGCCATGTAGCAACCTCCCGGAGCTCAACCGCACCCACCGCCGTGGAGCTCGTCGCCGACGTGCTCCCGGTCACCCTCCGGCCACAAACTGGTGTCCATCATGCTCACCGTGTCACTTAGCATCTAGCTAGCCACTCCCCGAGCCTCACCGACCCCTCTAGCGTCAAGTTCGTCTTCGGCCGAACCCCGGTGGCCGCCAAAGTCGTCGTCGGCGCCAACTCCGGCCACCCCGACCCCAACGGACTCCACCAAGAGCTGCGGCTCGTCCCCAGCTCCACTCCGGTGGTCTCGGCGACCCATTTGGTGGCCGGAACGACCAAAACCACTTCCGCCGCCGCGTCGGGCTCGCCGGCGGCTAAACGCCGGTGCAGCCGACCCGGGTTTGACCATGGGTGGGCCCTGGTTGACTCCCCTGAGTCAATGACAGGTGGGGCCCAGCCCTGTTAATTAAACAGGTTTAGTTTTAATTAACTTTAATTAAATTAATCACCCTAACACGTGGGACCCACTGTCAGGTTTGACCTGGACCAGTTCCGTTGACCTGCTGACGTCACACTGACGTCAGGCTGACGCAATAATTGATTTTCTGGAATTAATCTAATATAGGAAATTCCAGAATATAATTTAAACTTCAAAAATTCATAACTTTTATTCTGTAACTCCAAATCAGACAAATTATATATGAAAAATGATCAGAAAAATCCAATCTATCCATCTGTACTATTTTCATGCATGACTAAGCAAGTTAACTTGATGTTTAATGCAGAACAAGGAAAAGCACTTTAAAAGGCCATGTTTTGAGTTTGAAATTTGAATCTTTGATTCAAATTGGTTCAAACCCCTCTGGTCTTAGTTGCATTAGCCCAACACACTCATATTGCTATGTTTCATGCATGCATCATATTGTTGCACATTGTTTGGTGATGGTTGTGTATCGGTGTTCTTTGCGGCAGGTTCTGCCTCCGAGGAGTACCGTGATTACCCTAACGAAGAACCGTATCAGTGCATCGAACCATCAGGCAAGCAACCAACCATTTGATCATATTGATATAATCCCATGTTCTCGCTCCTGCTCTCTTTTACTGCATTAAGACAACGCGTTTCAAACTGCTGTGTGCTACGGTAGTTGAACCCATTTCCTCTGCATGACCTGTCATTGCCATAGTAACTAGCTGAAACCCATTAGCATGTGTAGGAGTTGATTGAGCCATATGTATGTGTTGTTCCTACCTTGCTATGCCTGCTATGCTTAGAGTCGTGTCAGGTCTGGTTCATCTGGGTGATGGGCTAGAGTGAAATGATTATGTCGGTAATGAGAGTGGTGTGGTGAACACGATTTGGTAAAGGTATCGATGAGAGGCCATGTAGGAGTACATGGTGGGTTGTTTCATTGAAGCCGACCTTAAGCACTGAGATCTGTATGTGTGATTTAAGATACAGCTACTACCATGCATTGGGCCCTGAAATATGACCCCGCTCGACTTCTTATTCACCCTAGCTCTCTGTCCAGGAGTTGCAAGTAGTTTCTGGTGTTTGTAGCCTACTGGAGGCCGTGGACAGCACTGACCATAGGGGTGGGCTGTGATGCGGTAGGTACGTGGCCGGGTGTACTGAATACCCGTTAGGTATCTCGGGAACCCTGTTCAC
This sequence comes from Triticum aestivum, assembly GCF_018294505.1. NCBI lineage: Eukaryota > Viridiplantae > Streptophyta > Magnoliopsida > Poales > Poaceae > Triticum > Triticum aestivum. The sequence continues at coordinate 176,177,778 of NC_057813.1, forward strand.
ATCGTTCGGGGCCGTATGGGAAACCTCGGCCGGACTCCCTGCGGATGGAACCTGAATAGGCGATAAACCTGGACTAGAGGCTTAAGTGTTTAGGTAGGTCGTGGTCTACACCCACGTCGGCTTTCGCTTGAAGTCTGCCGAGCACATGTCGTGTGCAGACGCTAAGTGGTGGAAACATGTATGAAGAAGTACACCCCTGCAGGGTTATCATGATCTATTCAAATAGCCACGTCCGCGGTAAAGGACTACTTGGTTGCCTATACAGTTCATAGACAAGTAAATGGAAACTACTAAAAGCCTCAAGATAAGTGTGAGTGCCGAGGATGGCTCTTCCATAGGAAGACGGAGGCGGATCCTCGGTAGCGTATTGAAGTGGTGAGTAGTGGACTCGTGTGCGCAAAACCATTTCAAGTTGAAGTATCATAGGATAGTCTAGCCAAGAGTCAAAGCTGGCTTGCTGCAATAACTCCACCAACCCTTCTTGATAATATGCATGTATGTAGGATCTGATGTAAGTCTTGCTGAGTACCTTTGTACTCATGTTGCTATAATTTACATTTTTTCCAGAAGATGCTGCAACCCCTTCTGATGGGTTCTATGTAGACGTTGACATCAACGAGTAGGCTAAAGGCCCAGGTGGTGACCCTGAGCTTGTGAAGGACCATGTAGTATAGCTAGGCTTTCCAAGCCTCTTTTATTTTACTAGTTGTCTGTACTCAGACAAGTTACTTCCGCTGCTGGTTTGTATGACTGTATGACTTGAATGTTGGGTCGTGAGACTCGTACCTTTGTGTATGTTATGTATGGCTCCCTGAGCCTTAAATAAAGTACTTGTGTCGTAGAGTCATGTTGTGATGCTTCGTTGTATTTGCACATATCGAGCATATTGTGTGTATGATTGAAATGCTTGGTATGTGTGGGATCTGACTATCTAGTTGTTTATCTTTAGTAGCCTCTCTTACCGGGAAATGTCTCCTAGTGTTACCGCGGAGCCATGGTAGCTTGCTACTGCTCTGGAACACTTAGGCTGGCCGGCATGTGTCCTTCTTCGTTCCCGTGTCTGTCCCTTCGGGGAAATGTCACGCATTGAGTACCGGAGTCCTGTTAGCCCGCTACAGCCCGGTTTACCGGAGTCCTGCTAGCCCAGTGCTACAGCCCGGACCCACTTGCTGATGACCGACACGTTCGAAGCTGGGTCATGGATGCCTATCCCTGTAAGTCTGTGCCACTTTGGGTTTACGACTAGTCATGTCAGCCCGGGCTCCTTATCATATGGATGCTAGCGACACCATCATATACGTGAGCCAAAAGGCGCAAACGGTCCCGGGCAAAGGTAAGGCGACACCCGTGGGGATACCGTGCGTGAGGCCGCAAAGTGATATGAGGTGTTACCGGCTAGATCAATGTGACATCGAGTCGGGGTCCTGACAGGGTATGTCTCCATATAAAATGGTTTATGGAAAAGCTTGTCACTTACCTCTCGAACTAGAACATAAGGCATACTGGGCGATTAAAGATCTCAACTATGATTTCAAACTTGCCGATGAGAAGAGGTTATTTGATATTAGCTCACTTGATGAATGGAGAACCCAAGCTTATGAAAATGCCAAGTTGTTTAAAGAAAAAGTTAAAAGATGGCATGACAAAAGAATACAAAAGCGTGAGTTTAATGTAGGTGATTATGTATTGCTATACAACTCTCGTTTAAGATTTTTTGCAGGAAAACTTCTCTCTAAATGGGAAGGTCCCTACGTTATCGAGGAGGTCTATCGTTCCGGTGCCATAAAAATCAACAACTTCGCAGGCACGAATCCGAAGGTGGTAAACGGTCAAAGGATCAAACAATATATCTCAGGTAATCCTACAAATGTTGAAACTAATATTATCGAAACCGTAACCCCGGAGGAATACATAAAGGACACTTTCCAGAATGTTCCAGACTCCGAAAAGGATAGGTCTGTGGTACGGTAAGTAAACCGACTCCAAAACAATTTTTAAGGCAATATTTCCCCGTTTTGGAATATTTAGAAAAATAGAAAAATAAGTAGCAGTCCGGGGAGGACACGAGGCCTCCACGAGGGTGGAGGGCGCGCCCCCCTACCTCGTGAGCACCTCATGTGCCCTCCGGACTCTGTTTCCTTGCACGATACGTATTTTGGTTGGTAAAAATTCATTATATATACTCCCAAAGGTTTTGACTCTCGTATCACGCAAATATCCTCTGTTTTCGTTTCGAGCTATTTCTGTTGCAGATTTAGAGCACCATGACTTCTCCCTCCTCCAACAACGAAGACAAGGATGCCTGGCTATTGAAGATAGAGTTGAAAAGAGAGGAACCAGAAGAGATCAACAAGGATGAAAGGATCAAGAAGGCTATGGAGGTTCAAGCTCCGGTGGTGAAAGAGGAAGACATTCCTCAACCTTTACCTAACCTTTTCACTCCAACAGAGGTTGAAGCCTTCCAGATGATTGAGTTAGCCCGCATACAGAACAAGTATCTTACACAGGAGAATATTTTGTTGAAGGATCATATTGCCGGGCTCAAGAACATTATCCGCAAGTTGGAGGAACTTTTACGCTCAATGTGCGATTATCCACCGTCATCATCACCACCTCCATCACCTCCGAGGACATAATCACACAGGTATGGGCACTCCCCTTGGCAACTGCCTAGCTTGGGGGAGGTGCCCTAGTATCGTATCACCATCGCAACTCCTATCTTTACCATTTTTCTTAGTTCGATCCTATTAGTAGTATCTTGATTTAGTAGAATAAAGTCATGGCATGATCTAGTTTTGAGTTTTACTTTATGACCCTTCTTTTGTAATCGAGTCCGTGAGCTATATAATAAAGATTAGTGTTGAGTCAAGGGCTTGATTCTTTTGCCATGATCTTGGGTGATTAGAATAAAAAGAATAAAAAGAATCAAAGAGTTCATATTGATCTTATTGAAATTAATGACTTCACATAGAAAGAGTATGATGATTTAAAGTTGTTGGGAGTTGGCAGATATAGCTTTGGTCATCATTGCAATTAATAGGAAGTAATAAGAAAGGAGAGGTTTCACATATAGATATATTATCATTGACATCTTTTACGATTGGGAACACTCATTAAAATATGACATGCTAAAGAGTTGATGTTGGACAAGGAAGACAACATAATGAGTTATGTTTTCTTACATCTGAGATAAAGTATGTTGTCATGGATCCTCTACCGTGTTGAGCTTTCCTTTCCCCCTCATGCTAGCCAAATTCTCAGCACCAAGTAGAAATACTACTTGTGCTTCCAAATACCCTTAAACCAGTTTTGCCATGAGAGTCCACCATATCTACCTATGGATTGAGTAAGATCCTTCAAGTAAGTTGTCATCGATGCAAGCAATAAAAATTGCTCTTTAAATATGCATGACTTATTAGTGTAAAGAAATAAGCTTTGTACGAACTTGTTGTGGACGCAATAAAAGTGATGGACTGCATAATAAAGGTTCACATACAAGGGGTAATATAAAGTGACGTTCTCTTGCATTAAGATTTTGTGCATCAACCCTAAACGCGCATGACAACCTCTGCTTCCCTCTGCGAAGGGCCTATCTTTTATTATTATCCTCTACCTTATGCAAGAGTCACGGTGATCTTCACCTTTCCCTTTTTCATTTTATCCTTTGGCAAGCTCAACATGTTGGAAAGAACATGATATATATATCTAATTGGTTGTGGGGGAGCATGAGTTATTATTGTTGACATTACCCTTGAGGTAAAAGGTTGTGGGGAAAACTATAAGCCCCTATCTTTCTCTGTGTCCGACTAAAACTCCGTAACCACAAGTATTGCGTGAGTGTTAGCAATTATGAAGGACTAAGTGATAGTTGAGTATGTGGACTTGCTTTTAAGCTCTAACATAGACTCTTTCCGATGTTATGATAAATTGCAATTTCTTCAATGACTGAGGGTATAATTTGTTGGTGCCCAATAAGGTTTCTGATTCATGCTTTGGCTTTGTGAAAAGATCATCACTTGAACATGAGTAATCATATGACAAAATCTATTTATGTTGTTGTTATGAAATAATCATGATGCCTTCATGTCCGTATTTTATTTTTATCGACGCCTCTACCTCTAAACATGAGGACATATTTATCGTTATCAGCTTTTCGCTTGAGGACAAGCGAGGTCTAAGCTTGGGGGAGTTGATACGTCCATTTTGCATCATGCTTTTATGTCAATATTTATTGCATTATGGGCTGTTATTTCACGTTATGTTATAATACTTAAGGCTATTCTCTCTTATTTTACAAGGTTTACATGATGAGGGAGAATGCCGGCAGCTGGAATTCTGGGCTGGAAAAGGAGCAAATATTGAAGGACTATTCTGCGCAACTCCAAAAGTCCTGAAACTCCACGGAATACCTTAAAATAAATAAAGAAAAATCGTCGCCAAAGATGAACGCCAGGGGGCCCACACCCTGCTCACGAGGGTGGAGGGCGCCCCCCTGGGCGCGTCCCCCTACCTCATGGGCCCCCTGGTGGCTCTCCGACGTCCATCTTCTCCTATATGAAGTCTTTCGATGAGAAAAAATAGAGGAGAACCTTTCGGGACGAGACTCCGCCGCCACGAGGCGGAACCTTGGCGGAACCAATCTAGGGCTCCGGCATAGCTGTTCTGCCGGGGACATTTCCCTCCGGGAGGGAGAAATCATCACCAATGCTCCTCTCATCGGGAGAGGGCAATCTCCATCAACATCTTCACCAGCACCATCTCATCTCCAAACCCTAGTTCATCTCTTGTATCCAATTCTTGTCTCCAAGCCCGGGATTGGTGCTAGTAGGTTGCTAGTAGTGTTGATTACTCCTTGTAGTTGATGTTAGTTGGTTTATTTGGTGGAAGATCATATGTTCAGATCCTTTATGCACATTATTACCCCTCTGATTATGAACATGAATATGCTTTGTGAGTAGTTATGTTTGTTCCTGAGGACAAGGGAGAAGTCTTGCTATTAGTAGTCATGTGAATTTGTATTCGTTTGATATCTTGATAAGATGTATGTTGTCTAACCTCTAGTGGTGTTATGTGAACGTCGACTACATAACACTTCACCATTATTTGGGCCTAGAGGAAGGCATTGGGAAGTAATAAGTAGATGATGGGTTGCTAGAGTGACAGAAGCTTAAACCCTAGTTTATGCGTTGCTTCGTAAGGGGCTGATTTGGATCCATATGTTTCATGCTATGGTTAGGTTTACCTTAATACTTTTGTTGTAGTTGCGGATGTTTGCAATAGAGGTTAATCATAAGTGGGATGCTTGTCCAAGTAAGGGCAGTACCCAAGCACCGGTCCACCCACATATCAAATTATCAAAGTACCGAACGCGAATCATATGAGCGTGATGAAAACTAGCTTGACAATATTCCCATGTGTCCTCGGGAGCGCTTTTCCTATTATAAGAGTTATTCCAGGCTTGTCCTTTGCTACAAAAAGGATTGGGCCACCTTGCTGCACTTTATTTACTTTTTTTACTTGTTGCTCGTTACAATTTATCTTATCACAAAACTATCTGTGACCACTTATTTCAGTACTTGTAGAGAATACCTTGCTGAAAACCGCTTATCATTTCCTTCTGCTCCTCGTTGGGTTCGACACTCTTACTTATCGAAAGGACTACGATAGATCCCCTATACTTGTGGGTCATCATGCTCTCGGTGCGGCGTGGTCAACGTGGTCAAGGAACGACTTCCATTGGACGTGGACTGTACGTGGAGAGGCTAACAGCTGGGTCCACGGCCGCAGCACAGAATTGCCTCCTTATTACGCGAAAAATAATGATTCCTCCACCTGACAGCAGGGACCCACCAGACAGGCCACCGTATTTTGCAAAAAAAATGTTTCCCCCCTGACTGCTGGGACCTACCAGCTACATCTTCGCACGCAAGGAAGTGTGTCCATATTACGGGCAAAAAAAATGATTCACCCCCTGACTTCTGGGACCCACCGGCTACATCTTCGCACGCAAGGAAGTGTGTCTGAGCAAAAAAAAAAAGATTCGCCCCCTGACTGCTGGGACCCACCAGCTACATCTTCGCACACAAGGAATTGCCTGACAGTCGGGACCCACCTGGTCGAAGCGTACGTAACGTTGTCATTCTGGTCACGAACGTGTACGTACATACTGGTCGATGTAGAGGCGCGCACGTGTCGGAGTAGAGGCGCGCATGTAGCATGTACACGTATGTACAACGGCCAGGGTGCAAGAAAGTAAATACGACCACGTACGTACATACGGGGCGGGGTCTCGAACGCCTACTCGCGCATATGTACGGCCAGGGCTCGTGTACATGGCTGGGTCGGAACGGAGAAACTGCGTCATCGTCGTGTTCTTGGGGAGGCAACGAAATGCGTCATGTTCATCGGGAGGCAACGGAATGCGTCGTGTTCATCGGGAGGCAACGGAACGCATGGGAGCCAACCGGCTTGGGTGGAACAGTCAATGGAAATGAGGCCTGGCGTACCGCAGAACGGAGGAAACGGCCTTGTGTTCGACCGGCCACGTTCGAAACGGGATCCTGTTCATCGGGAGGGGTCTGGCGTACCACAAAACGGAGGAAACGGACCTCCTACAGTCGAAATGGGGTCCTGTTGATCGGGAGGGGTGTGTCATACCGCAAAACAGGCGAAACGGACTTGTGTTGGAGCGCTACGGACGAAACAGGGGTCCTGTTCATTGGGAGGGGTGTGGCGTACCGCAAAACGGGACTCCACGAGATATTGTTCATCTCCACCGTCGACCTCCTCCAGCCTCCACGGGCTACTGTTCATCCACCGTCGACCTCCTCCAGCCTCCACCTGCGACTGTTCATCCAGCCTGCACCACGCGCTACTCCACCGGCTCCTGTTCAACCACCCCTCCATGGGCTCCTGTTCAACCACCCCTCCACGGGCTACTGTTCATCCACCCCTCCACCGTCTACTGTTCATCAAGCCCTCCACGGGGTCTGATGACCCACAAGTATAAGGGATAGTTGTAGCCTCTTTCGATAAGTAAGAGTGTCGAACCCAACGAGGAGCTAAAGGTAGAACAAATACTCTCTCAAGTCCTATCGGCCACTGATACGACTCTACGCACGCTTGACGTTCGCTTTACCTAGAACAAGTATGAAACTAGAAGTACTTTGTAGGTGTTATTTTATAGGTTTGCAAGAAAGCAAAGAATGCGTAAATAAAAACTAGGGGTTGTTTAGACAAAGATGCAATAAAGTAAATATAGCGAGTGTGGAAAAGTGGTGGTAGGAGTTGTGAAATTATCCCTAAGCAATTGACTACGTTACTAGACCGGTAATCACTATTGCAATTCTATTTGAGGGAGATGCATAAGCTAACATACTTTCTCTACTTGGATCATATGCACTTATGATTGGAACTCTAGCAAGCATCCGCAACTACTAAAGATTCATTAAGGTAAAACCCAACCATAGCATTAAAGTATCAAGTCCCCTTTATCCCATACGCAACAATCCCCTTACTCCGGTTTGTGTTTCAGTCACTCACGCAACCCACTATAAGCGAATCATGAACGCATTGCAACACCCTATAGCGGGAATCCCTCACGCTTGCGCGACACGGAGGGCACAATAGGACAGCACCAATAATAAAACATGCAACTCAAACCAATCATAGCAATTCATCAATCACCGATAGGGCAACGAAAATCTACTCAGACATCATAGGATGGCAACACATCATTGGAAAATAGTATGAAGAATAAAGCACCATGTTCAAGTAGAGGGTACAGCGGGTTGCGGGAGAGTGGACCGCTGGATATAGATGGGGGAAGGAGATGGAGATGTTGGTGAAGATGACGGCGGTGTTGGTGAAGATCGCGGTGATGATGAAGGCCCCCGGCAGCGTTCCGGCGCCACGGGAAGCAAGGGGGAGAGGGGCCCCCTTCTTCTTCTTCTTCCTTGACCTCCTCCATGGATGGGAGAAGGGTTTCCCCTCTGGTCCTTGGCTCCCATGGCTTGGGAGGGGCGAGAACCCCTCCGAGATTGGATCTATCTCTCTGTTTCTGCGTTCTTTGATTCTACCCCTTCACCGTTTATTAAATACCCGGAGATCCGTAACTCCGATTGGGGTGAATCTTTCGCCCAGATCTTTCTCATAAAATTAGCTTTCTTGCGCCAAAAGAAGAGCATCAACTGCCTTACAGGTGGCCCACGAGAGCCCAGGCCGCGCCCAGGGGGGAGGGCGCCCCCCTGTCTTGTGGCCACCCCGGACACCGTTTCGCGTTGATTTTACTTCCCAAAAATCATAAATATTCCAAAAAAATCTCTGTCCGTTTTTATCCCGTTTGGACTCCGTTTGATATTGGGTTTCTGTGAAACAAAAAACATGCAACAGACAGGAACTGGCACTGGGCACTGGATCAATATGTTAGTCCCAAAAAATAGTATAAAAAGTTGCCAAAAGTATATAAAAGTTGAATAATATTGGCATGGAACAATCAAAAATTATAGATACGACGGAGACGTATCAACTTCCCCAAGCTAAATTCCTGCTCGTCCTCGAGTAGGTAAATGATAAAAAAGATAATTTTTGATGTGGAATGCTACCTAGCATAATCTTGATCATATGTCTAATCATGGCATGAATATCAAGACACGAGTGATTCAAAGCAATAGTCTATCATTTGACATAAAAACAATAATACTTCGAGCGTACCAATAAAGCAATCATGTCTTTTCAAAACAACATGGCCAAAGAAAGTTATCCCTACAAAATCATATAGTCTGGCTGTTGCTCTATCTTCATCACACAAAGTATTTAATCATGCACAACCCCGATGACAAGCCAAGCAATTGTTTCATACTTTAATAATCTCAAACTTTTTTAGCTTTCACGCAATACATAGCACTATAGGTGGAATAGAATATGATGTTGGGGGTTATGTAGAGAAGACAAAAAGGAGAAAGTCTCACATCTACTAGGCGTATCAACGGGCTATGGAGATGCCCATCAATAGATATCAATGTGAGTGAGTAGGGATTGCCATGCAACGGATGCACTAGAGCTATAAGTGTATGAAAGCTCAAACTGGAAACTAAGTGGGTGTGCATCCAACTTGCTTGCTCATGAAGACCTCGGGCATTTGAGGAAGCCCATCATCGGAATATACAAGCCAAGTTCTATAATGAAAATTCCCAGTAGTAAATGAACGTGAAAGCATAGGAGACTCTCTCTATGAAGAACATGGTGCTACTCTGAAGCACAAGTGTGGTAAAAGGATAGTAACATTGCCCCTTCTCTCTTTTTCTCTCATTTTTTTATTTTCTCTTTTTTTCTTTTTTTTCTTTTTGGTGGGCTTCTTTGGCCTCTTTTTTTTATTTGGGCTTCTTTGGCCTCTTTTAATTTTCATAAAGTCCGGAGTCCCATCCCGATGGGGGAATCATGGTCTCCATCATCCTTTCCTCACTGGGGCAATGCTCTAATAATGATGGTCATCACACTTTTATTTACTTACAACTCAATATTACAACTCGATATCTAGAACAAAGATATGACTCTATATGAATGCCTCCAGCGTGTACCGGGATGTGCAATGATCTAGCATAGCAATGACATAAAAAAATGGACAGGCCATGAAAACATCATGCTAGCTATCTTACGATCATGCCAAGTAATATGACAATGAATGCTCAAGTCATGTATATGATGATGATGGAAGTTGCATGGCAATATGTCTCGGAATGGCTATGGAAATGCCATCATAGGTAGGTATGGTGGCTGTTTTGAGGAAGATATAAGGCGGATTATGTGTGACAGAGCGTATCATATCATGAGGTTTGGATGCACCGGCGAAGTTTGCACCAACTCTCAAGGTGAGAAAGGGCAATGCACGGTACCGTAGAGGCTAGCAATGATGGAAGGGTGAGAGTGCGTATAATCCATGGACTCAACATTAGTCATAAAGAACTCACATACTTATTGCAAAAATCTACAAGCCATTGAAAACAAAGTACTACGCGCATGCTCCTAGGGGGATAGATTGGTAGGAAAAGACCATCGCTCGTCCCCGACCGCCACTCATAAGGAAGACAATCAATAAATAAAATTGTGCTCCAACTTCATCACAAAGCGGTTCACCATACGTGCATGCTACGGGAATCACAAACCTCAACACAAGTATTTCTACTAATCCACAATCACCCACTAGCATAACTCTAATATCACCACCTTTATATCGCAAAACTATTGCAAGGAATCAAACAAATCATATTCAGTGATCTACAAGTTTATGTAGAATTTTATGACTAACCATGTGAATGACCAATTCCTGTCATCTCTCTAAATAGATATAAGTGAAGCAAGAGAGTTTAATTCTTTCTACAAAAGATATGCCCATGCTCTAACAAATATAAGTGAAGCAAAAGATCACTCTACAAATGGCGGTTGTCTATATGAAGAGAAACTGGCAATCCAAACTTTAAATGATATAAGTGAAGCACATGAAGCATTCTATAAAGCCATACTCAAAAGATTTAAGTGAATTGCAATGACCATTATATAAATCAACCAAGGACTATCTCATACCAGCATGGTGCATAAAAGAAAAGTGAAAACTAAATGCAAAATACGCTCCAAGACTTGCACATAATGCACGAACGAAACGAATTCGAAAACATACTGATACTTGTTGAAGAAAGAGGGGATGCCTTCCGGGGCATCCCCAAGCTTAGACGCTGGAGTCTCCTTGAATATTTACTTGGGGTGCCTCGGGCATCCCCAAGCTTGAGCGCTTGCCTCTCTTCCTTTTCCTCATATCGAGACATCCTCGATTAGACACTTCATCCACACAAAACTTCAACAGAAAACTCGGTAAGATCCATTAGTATAATAAAGCCAATCACCACTATAAGTACTGTTGCAAACCAATTCATATTTTGTTTTTGCATTGTGTATACTTTAATATAGCTTTTCCATGGCTTAATCCACTAATATAAATTGATAGTTTCATCAAAACAAGCAAACTATGCATCAAAAACAGAATCTGTCAAAAACAGAACAGTCTGTAGAAATCTGGACATCCACCATACTTCTGGTACCCCAAAAATTCTACAAAACTTAGAAAAAATAATAAAGTTGTATATAAATACAGTGCAAAAGGAATCAGAACCAATTGGCGTTCCTGTTAAAAATGTAAAATCGCGCACTACAGCCAAAGTTTCTGTCCTACACCGCACAAACCAACAAGCATTGTAAACATCCTAAAGGCAAACCTTGGCACATTATTTTTATAATACAATGGAATTGTACAAGGGGATATTTATTTTTGATGAAAAGTTTCTGTAATCAAGATTCACAAAGTTTCCGTGAGCATGAACAAAGTTCAAGGCTAGCTCCCACTTCAACAATGCTTGTCTTTCTCACTTTCACTTTCCTTTTTGAAACAAATTTAGGTTCCCCTCTTTATTTTTTTGTTTTTAAACTATATAAAAGCATTCAACAGAAATAACTGACACTCTAAAACTTCCGGGTTGTCTCCCTGGAAGCGCTTTCTTTAAAGCCATTAAGCTAGGCATTTAGTGCTCAAGTAATGAATCCACCCGGATCCCAAGGTATATCAAAGCCAATTTTAATTAACAATGATTTGTAATTTAGTAGTGAGCACAAAGTAACATATATCATGAAAAAACGAAGTCTAACTCTCTTCCTATGCATCAACATGTCATAAGAGAACAATTCATGCACACATAGTAAAGGCCAATGCATAGTATAAGCAGTTTCTTGCAATTTCATAGTATGTGAAACATAGAGAGGTGGAGAAATAGTTCCTCTCTCATAATAATTGCAAGTAGGAGCAGCAAGCACATGCATATCACATCCATCAAAATCATCATGTGCACCGGTAAAAGGCAACCCAACAATATAATCCTTACTAAGACAAACTTCTCTGATATAGTGTAGTCGGGAGAATTCAAAAAGATAATAGGACTATCATGCGTGGGTGCAATAGCAACAATTTCATGTTTAACATAAGGAACTATAGCCATCTCCATAAGCATAATTCATATTGGCATCTTGGCCACAAGAATAGCAAGCATCATCAAAAAGGGATATTTCAAACAAATTCAAGGGATCATAGCAATCATCATAGCAATCATCCTTCGGTAAGCACGAAGGGGAATTAAATAATGTATGAGTTGGAGGGTTACTCTCATTAGAAGGTGGGCACGGGTAGCTAATCCGCTCTTCCTCCTTTTGTTCTTCGCTCCCCTCATCATCTTTTTCATCCAATGAGCTCACAGTTTCATCAATTTCTTCTTCCATAGCTTCCTGCAAAATATTAGTCTCTTCTTGGACAGCGGAGACTGTAGGACCTTGAGAAGAGGTGTCTAGAGGGGGGTGATTAGACACTAAGTACCAAAGTTGCAGTTTTTAAGATCTTTAAGTTTAAGTGGAGTTTAGACTCAAGTTCAACATTCACAATATACATCAAGCAAGCATGCAAAGAGTATATGAGCAGCGGAAAGTAAAGCATGCAACTTGCAAGAATGTAAAGGGAAGGGTTTTGGAGGATTCAAACGCAATTGGAGACACGGATGTTTTTGGCGTGGTTCCGATAGGCGGTGCTATCGTACATCCACGTTGATGGAGACTTCAACCCATGAAGGGTAAAGGTTGCGCGAGTCCACGGAGGGCTCCACCCACGAAGGGTCCACGAAGAAGCAACCTTGTCTATCCCACCATGGCCGTCGCCCACGAAGGACTTGCCTCACTAGCGGTAGATCTTCACGAAGTAGGCGATCTCCTTGCCCTTACAAACTCCTTGGTTCAACTCCACAATCTTGTCGGAGGCTCCCAAGTGACACCTAGCCAATCTAGGAGACACCACTCTCCAAGAAGTACCAAATGGTGGGTTGATGATGAACTCCTAACTCTTGTGCTTCAAATGATAGTCTCCCCAACACTCAACTCTCTCTCATAGGATTTGGATCTGGTGGAAAGAAGATTTGAGTGGAAAGCAACTTGGGGAATGCTAGAGATCAAGATTCATATGGTAGGAATGGAATATCTTGGCCTCAACACATGACTAGGTAGTTCTCTCTCAAAAATGGTAAGTTGGAAGTGTAGGTTCAGTCTGATGGCTCTCTCCACGAATGAAGAGGAGGTGGAGGGGTATATATAGCCTCCACACAAAATCTAACCGTTACACACAATTTACCAAACTCGGTGAGACCGATTCAACAGACTCGGTCAGACCGATTTGATAAACCTAGTGACCGTTAGGATTTTTGGTGGGACCGATATGCAAATCGGTAAGACTGATTCGGTTAGGGTTAGGGAATAACGTAATCTTGGTGAGACCGACTACACAAACTCGGTTGGACCGATTTTGGTAATAAGCTTTCTAGAGAGTTGGTCAGGCAAACTCGGTTGGACCGATTACACAAACTCGGTAGGACCGAGTTTGGTAATGAGTCAACCAGGAAGCTTGCATTGTAATCTCGGTAGTACCGATTTCTCAAACTCGGTGAGACCGATTTTGGTAATGGACATACACAGAGAGATTACAATCCCATCTCGGTGAGACCGAGATCCCTATCGGTAGGACCGATTTGCCTAGGGTTTGTGGCAGTGGCTATGACATCTGAACTCGGTGGCGCCGGATAGAAAGAATCGGTATGGCCGAGTTTGACTTTAGGTTTAGGTCATATGTGTGGAAGTGGGAAAGTAGTTGAGGGTTTCGGAGCATATCACTAAGCACTTGAAGCAAGAGGCTCATTAAGCAACACCTCATCCCTTCTTGATAGTATTGGCTTTTCCTATAGACTCAATGTGATCTTGGATCACCAAAATGTAAAATGAAGAGTCTTGAGCTTGAAGCTTGAGCCAATCCTTTGTCCTTAGCATCTTGAAGGAGTTCCCACATCCTTTAGTCCATGCCACTCCAATGTTGAACTTGTCTGAAACATACTAGATGAAAGTGTTAGTCCAACAAGAGATATGTTGACATTAATTACCAAAACCACCTAGGGAGCACTTGTGCTTTCAATCTCCCCCTTTTTGGTAATTGTTGACAACATACATCAAAGTTTTAGATAAAGACATAAAGAATAGCAAGTAAAGCTTTGGAAAGACATGTAACAAGCATAGGCTCCCCCTACATGTATGCAATCATGTGAATATGGAATATAGAAGCATGTGAGAGCATAACCATGATAGAGTAGGCAATGTGTTACATGTATCTTGGCCATATGCATCAGAGCAAAGAATATTAAAGAAAATACCTTCATGCTCATGAGTCCTTCTTGCAAACAGTATGTACATCAGCAAGAATTCCTCATACACATGATTGTGATGCATATACTTACCTTTTAGTCTTGAGTTGGCTTAGGATGGAATGAACCTGCGCAAACAAGGTTAGACAACACAGATACATCTACTAGCCAGAGCAAACAAAAGAAACCACAAGAATACCAAGACTGGGATGACATGTAGAGAGTGAGTACTAAGTACCACATTGGATTAGACATGTCCCCAAGAGTAAAGATATGCAATGAATTTAACTGATTTCTTTACCTTAGATATCTTGCTCCCCCTGAATCTAGCATGGGATACTGGGAGAAGATAGGGAATAGAAGATCAGAGCTAAAAGATATTAATGATGAACAGAGCTAATGCAAGCTAATGCAAATAAGCATAAAAGATCATATGAACATGTCTCTCCCCTCAAGAAGACATGTGGCATCTCTCCTCTTGAACACCAAGCATCTGGGATCCTTGAGAAATACTTTCTACTTAAGTATTCTCTCCCCCTGGAGATCTCTCTCCCCCTGCAGATCTCTCTCCCCCTAAGGAGGTGATATGCTCTTTCTCTGATGTGATCTCTCTCTCTAATGATAAGCTTTGATGTGATCTCTCTCTCCCCCTTTGACATCAATTTCCAAGAAGGGCTTTCTGGAATCTATCGAATGGGTTTGGTCCTTGAGTCACAACACAAAGCAATGATAAAAATGTGATGCTTGTAGAGGAGAAGATTCATTGAGTGGAGCTGGATCAGAAGAAACACAGAATATGTGGCAAACTGTTTTTCCTGTTGTGAACTCGGTGGCACCGAGTGGTATGCTTCGGTTGTACCGAAAGGATTTGGTTGGACCGAAAACAACAAATCGGTGAAACCGAGTTCATCGCAGAGAAAACACTTGTCACCTCAGCTCACTAGACTAGTAAGATCTCACAAAGATTTGCAAGGAATTTACTAAAAGATGTGCAATGAATTGGATGCAGAAAATGCAGAACAAACAGAAAGAAATCTAGATGAAGTTTTTTTTGAAAGGGGAAACAAATATGCATGAGACAAATGCAAAAACACGGAAAAGAACACAAGAGAACTTCATCTAGAGATGGTCGGCGACAAAGTCATCTATGTTAGAGTATATTGACTTAGGAGTCAAGTGAGATCACTTGATCATAGGTCATACTCATCGTTTAAGCTCAAAATGGGGTTGCCATTTTTCGTTTAAGCATATTGATGTATTCACATCTTGTCGAGTTGCTTTAGCTCATGACTTGGAGTAAAGCTTCTCTAAGATGGAATAACATACATTGGTTGGTGGTGTTGAACATGTAGTTGAACTTGTGTGGGTTGCTCAAGGTTGATGTAGCTCATCAAGAATTTGGAGCACCACTTGGAATTTGAGTCCATCTACCTACATGGGTTAGTTCTTGCAAGGAAGAGCACTTGTGTATCCAAAAGTGACACTCATGAAGCTCAACATAGAGTTTGTCAAAGGATATGTTTGAATGGTTTCGTGCTTCCTTGGCTTCAACCACCTTAGTATAGAGACTTGGTGATGTAGAGATTGCTCAAGATATGAGTAGGTTACAACCTCATGGAATTAGATTAATCCAAGTACCTACATGGGTTAGATAACATGCAAGATACAAATATATCCAGGACATAAGATTTTCATCATAAGAGAGATATCAAGGATTAGTCATAAGCTCATGTCTTGCATGTATCCAATGGAGTTTCTACTCCAAGTTTGAAGCATCAATGATGTTCAGTTCTCCTCTCAGCCTGCAAAACACTTTCTCATCAAGAGGTTTAGTGAATATATCCGCTAATTGCTTTTCGGTGCGAACATGCTTGAGATTAATGTCACCCTTAGCAACATGATCTCGAATGAAATGATGACGAACTTCAATATGCTTAGTTCGAGAATGTTGCACGGGATTATGACCAATTTTGATAGCACTTTCATTGTCACAAAGCAATGGAACATGTTTCACATATATCCCATAATCTTTAAGAGTTTGGGTCATCCAGAGTAATTGAGCACAACATGAACCAGCGGCAATGTATTCCGCTTCGGCGGTGGATAAGGATACCGAGTTTTGTTTCTTGGATGACCAAGACACAAGAGATCTACCAAGAAATTGACAAGTACCCGAAGTGGACTTTCTATCAACCTTGTCTCCGGCATAGTCCGAGTCGGAGTAGCCAACAAGATCGAAAGAGGCCCTCTTAGGATACCAAATGCCAAAATTTGGTGTATGGATTAAGTATCTCACTATCCTTTTCACGGCCTTAAGATGACATTCTTTAGGAGCAGCTTGATATCGTGCACACATGCACACACTTAACATGATATCGGGACGTGAAGCACATAGATATAACAATGAACCAATCATAGAGCGATAAACCTTTTGATCAACCAGTTCACCATCTTTGGTCAAATCAAGATGTCCACTAGTAGGCATGGGTGTAGACATACCTTTGCATTCTTGCATATTGAACTTTTTGAATAAGTCCTTGGTGTACTTCGTTTGAGAAACAAAGGTACCTTCCTTAGTTTGCTTGATTTGCAAACCAAGAAAGAATTTGAGTTCACTCATCATAGACATCTCAAACTTCTCCGACATTAGCTTCCCAAACTTTTCACTAAAATGAGGGTTAGTTGAACCAAATATAATATCATCAACATAGATTTGGCACACAAATAGTTCTCCATTAACCCTTTTAGTAAAAAGAGTAGAATCAATTTTCCCAATTTCAAAGCCTTTTTCAATAAGGAACTTGGTCAAGCATTTATACCACGCTCTAGGAGCTTGTTTAAGACCATAAAGAGCTTTGTGAAGTTTGTAAACACGATTGGGTTTCTTAGGATTGACAAAGCTGGGAGGTTGTTTAACATAAACTTCCTCCTCTATTTCACCATTTAGAAAAGCACTTTTAATGTTCATTTGGTACAAGGTGATATCATGATGATTAGCATAGGCAAGTAAGATGCGAATGGACTCAAGTCTAGCAACAGGAGCGTAAGTCTCACCATAGTCCATACCTTCGACTTGTGTGTAATCTTGGGCGACGAGACGTGCTTTGTTGCGAACTACTTGTCCATCTTCATCTTGCTTGTTGCGAAACACCCATTTGGTACCGATGATGTTGTGGTTGTTGTCGGGCTTCTCAACTAATGTCCAAACTTGGTTCCTCTCAAAGTTGTGTAGCTCTTCATGCATAGCATTTATCCAATCCGGATCTTCCAATGCTTCTTCAACCTTCATAGGTTCAATGCTAGAGATGAAAGAATAGTTTTCACAAAAGTTAGGTAAACGAGTTTTAGAGCGAGTGATTCTCCCGGTTTGAATATCATTTTAGATTTGCTCGACGGGATGGTCTTTAGCAATTCTTGCTCGAACTCGTGAAAGCTTTTGCCTATTTCTTGGTTGAACTTCTTCTTCATCTTGTTCTTCTTCTTGGCCTTCTTCATTGTTGGTGTTGTCGTTCTCTTGTCGTGGTGGAGAAGGAGGTTGTTGACGTTCATCTTGATGCACTTCCTTGTTTTCTTCATCTTGGTGTGTCCCACTTGTGGATGCTTCCGTATTAACTCTTGGTTCACCTTGTCGTGAAGTAGAAGCTTCCACTTGAACGGACGAGGTACTCTCCTTCACCTCCGTTGGACGGACCTTGCCAATAGACAAGTCTTGGATTGCTTCCGAATGATCTTTGTCTCCTACATCAATTGGCAATTGCTCTACTTGTGAGCTGTTAGATTCATCAAACTTCACATCTACCGTCTCTTCAACCTTTTGGGTGAAATTGTTGTAGACCCGGTAAGTTTGAGAGTTTGAGCCATAACCTAGTAGGAAACCTTCATGAGACTTAGGAGCAAATTTAGAACGACGATGCTTATCAAGAATGTAGCGCTTTGAGCCGAATACTCGAAAGTATCCAACTTGGGGTTTGTTACCGGTGAGGAGCTCCTATGTTGTCTTGCCGAGTAGCTTGTGAAGATACAAACGATTTGTTGCATGCCAAGCTGTCTCAATGGCTTCTGCCCAAAAGTGCTTCGGTGTCTTGTAGTCATCAAGCATCGTTCTCGCCATTTCGATGAGCGTCCGGTTCTTCCTCTCAACAACTCCGTTTTGTTGAGGTGTGTACGTAGCCGAGAACTCGTGTGAAATCCCTTCTTCATCAAGAAAGGTGTCCACATTTGCGTTCTTGAACTCCGTTCTGTTGTCGTTGCAAACCTTCTTGATCTTCACTTCAAATTGATTTTGGGCCTTCCTAGCGAAGTTTTTGAAGATCTTTTGGACCTGCGATTTATCATCCAGAAAGAACACCCACGTAAATCTTGAAAAATCATCAACAATAACTAGACCAAAAGAATTTCCACCGAGACTCTTGTAGGAGTTGGGACCAAAGAGATCCATGTGAAGTAGCTCGAGTGGCCTCCTTGTGGTCATGATGTTCTTCACGGGATGCCTTCCTCCAACCTGTTTACCTGCTTGACAAGCACTACAAAGTCTATCCTTATCAAATATGACATCGTTAACACCAAGGATATGATTTCCTTTAATAAGCTTGTCAAGGTTTCGCATACCAACATGACCTAGTCGTCTATGCCATAACCAACCTTTTGAGGATTTAGCAATGAAGCAAGTTTTAGGTTGAGCCTTTTTAGTGAAATCAACAATGTATAGATCACCTCTACGCACACCGGTAAAGACCATTTTATGATTGTCTCAACGAAACACTTGGCAATCTACTTCAGTAAATAGGACATTGAAACCAAAATCAGCAAGTCTAGATATTGAAAGTAAGTTGCATCCAAGAGATTCAACGAGCATGACATTTTGTATGGAGCTATCATGTGATATGGCCACCTTACCGAGGCCAACCACCTTACCCTTTGAGTTGTCACCGAAAGTGACATACTTTCAAGGACTATCATTTTTAGCAAGATCAAGAAACATGTCTTTCTCTCCGGTCATGTGATCGGTACATCCACTATCAAGAACCCATTCCTTTCCTCCTGACATATATCCCCAAAGATTTTCCATAAGACCAAAGTGTCTCATTGCATCATCAAGATCGAAGTCACTATCATCATCCTCATCATAGTATCCATGTTCAACATCGTCATGTGGTGGATCAAATCCTAGAGAGGGTAATTCGTTAGAGTGAGTTTGACAATGATCTTGCTTATGAATTTTTATAGCTTCGGAAATAATATCACTAATAATTCCAACATCTCCTTTGGCACGCATAAGGTTTGTAAGCTCAAATAGACAATCACCAAACATAGGATCACTAGTATTCATCTTACTCAAGGCAATAGACTTATGGAGAATTTCATCAAGATTTTTCAAGGAATAATTTGGAAAGCGTTCCTCAAGAAATTTCCATATAGTGTAGGCACACTTAAGAGTAGGCAAACATCCAATCAAGTTTCTAGGCAATCCTCTAATGATAAGTTCGGCAGTCCTAAGATTCCTAATCATATCAATAGACTCATCAAGAGTGGGATGCATAGTATCAACATGAGGTGCACAAGGGCTAGCAATGTACTTGTTCAAATGATATTGATTGAAAATTACAAGCATCTCATTTTTCCACTCATGAAAATACTCTCCATCAAGAATAGGCACTCTATGTCTAAGACTCCTCAAAGTAGACTCATCCATCTTCCTCCAATGGTGATTAAACCAAGGCAATGGAAACCTGGCTCTGATACCACTTGTAGGACCTTGAGAAGAGGTGTCTAGAGGGGGGTGATTAGACACTAAGTACCAAAGTTGCAGTTTTTAAGATCTTTAAGTTTAAGTGGAGTTTAGACACAAGTTCAACATCACAATACATATCAAGCAAGCATGCAAATAGTATATGAGCAGCAGAAAGTAAAGCATGCAACTTGCAAGAATGTAAAGGGAAGGGTTTTGGAGGATTCAAACGCAATTGGAGACACGGATGTTTTTGGTGTGGTTCCGATAGGTGGTGCTATCGTACATCCACGTTGATGGAGACTTCAACCCATGAAGGGTAACGGTTGCGCGAGTCCACAGAGGGCTCCACCCACGAAGGGTCCATGAAGAAGCAACCTTGTCTATCCCACCATGGTCGTCGCCCACGAAGCACTTGCCTCACTAGCGGTAGATCTTCACGAAGTAGGCGATCTCCTTGCCCTTACAAACTCCTTGGTTCAACTCCACAATCTTGTCGGAGGCTCCCAAGTGACACCTAGCCAATCTAGGAGACACCACTCTCCAAGAAGTAACAAATGGTGTGTTGATGATGAACTCCTTGCTCTTGTGCTTCAAATGATAGTCTCCCCAACACTCAACTCTCTCTCATAGGATTTGGATCTGGTGGAAAGAAGATTTGAGTGGAAAGCAACTTGCGGAATGCTAGAGATCAAGATTCATATGGTAGGAATGGAATATCTTGGCCTCAACACATGATTAGGTAGTTCTCTCTCAGAAATGGTAAGTTGGAAGTGTAGGTTCAGTCTGATGGCTCTCTCCACGAATGAAGAGGAGGTGGAGGGGTATATATAGCCTCCACAAAAAATCTAACCGTTACACACAATTTACCAAACTCGGTGAGAACGATTCAACAGACTCGGTCAGACCGATTTGATAAACCTAGTGACCGTTAGGATTTTCGGTGGGACCGATATGCAACTCGGTAAGACCGATTCGGTTAGGGTTAGGGCATAACATAATCTCGGTGAGACCGATTACACAAACTCGGTTGGACCGATTTTGGTAATAAGCTTTCCAGAGAGTTGGTCAGGCAAACTCGGTTGGACCGATTACACAAACTCGGTAGGACCGATTTTGGTAATGAGTCAACCAGGAAGCTTGCATTGTAATCTCGGTAGTACCGATTGCTCAAACTCGGTGAGATAGATTTTGGTAATGGACATACACAGAGAGATTACAATCCCATCTCGGTGAGACCGAGATCCCTATCGGTAGGACCGATTTGCCTAGGGTTTGTGGCATTGGCTATGACATCTGAACTCGGTGGCGCCAGATAGAAAGAATCGGTATGGCCGAGTTTGACTTTAGGTTTAGGTCATATGTGTGGAAGTGGGAAAGTAGTTGAGGGTTTCGGGGCATATCACTAAGCACTTGAAGCAAGAGGCTCATTAAGCAACACCTCATCCCTTCTTGATAGTATTGGCTTTTCCTATAGACAATGTGATCTTGGATCACCAAAATGTAAAATGAAGAGTCTTGAGCTTGAAGCTTGAGCCAATCCTTTGTCCTTAGCATCTTGAAGGAGTTCCCACATCCTTTAGTCGATGCCACTCCAATGTTGAACTTGTCTGAAACATACTAGATGAAAGTGTTAGTCCAACAAGAGATATGTTTGCATTAATTACCAAAACCACCTAGGGAGCACTTGTGCTTTCAGAGACTTTCTCAATAAATGCATTAATGTAGTAATTGTATTCATAATTTTCATAGCAATATCTAAGTATAGCAAGATTTTCTGGTCTATAAACTGAATCATCAAAATCATCAACTGCTTTAAACATAAATTCAACCTCATAAGCACCCATAAAAGTAACAAATTCTTCTATTTGTTCCACATCATAGTAATCAAAGATACCATTAGCATAAGAAGCTAAGGTTTCATTATCATTGAATTTTCATGAAAAGGGAAGGTGTGGAGACTTCATCCAAGAACAACAAGTATAATCATGCATCAAGCACAATTGCCTAGCATACCACTTCAACAGTTGAATTTGATCCCATAATAGTTTCCCTTTTTGTGTAAAGCGATAATCCCTAAAGTATTCACATTGATCCAATGTTACTCCCATAACATAATTGAGTTAGGTTTTCTCAGGATTATCAAAGTAGTACATAATATCTTGAACATAACGAGCATCGAGGGTTTTAGGAGGTTCCCCATCTCCATGAGTAGCAAGTACACCTAATTTTTTTGGTATTTCGTGTTCCATATCCATAACTAAAGATAGAGAACAACTAAGAACGGCAAATAAAAATTACTTAGTGATAAAGCAAACAAGCACACACGAGAATATTCACCCCACGCTATGACTCCCCGGCAACGGCGCCAGAAAAAGGTCTTGATGACCCGCAAGTATACGGGATAGTTGTAGCCTCTTTCGATAAGTAAGAGTGTCGAACCCAACGAGGAGCTAAAGGTAGAACAAATACTCTCTCAAGTCCTATCGGCCACTGATACGACTCTACGCACGCTTGACGTTCGCTTTACCTAGAACAAGTATGAAACTAGAAGTACTTTGTAGGTGTTGTTTGATAGGTTTGCAAGAAAGTAAATAATGCGTAAATAAAAACTAGGGGTTGTTTAGATAAAGATGCAATAAAGTAAATATAGCGAGTGTGGAAAAGTGGTGGTAGGAGTTGTGAAATTATCCCTAAGCAATTGACTACGTTACTAGACCGGTAATCACTATTGCAATTCTATTTGAGGGAGAGGCATAAGCTAACATACTTTCTCTACTTGGATCATATGCACTTATGATTGGAACTCTAGCAAGCATCCGCAACTACTAAAGATTCATTAAGGTAAAACCCAACCATAGCATTAAAGTATCAAGTTCCCTTTATCCCATACGCAACAATCCCCTTACTCCGGTTTGTGTTTCAGTCACTCACGCAACCCACTATAAGCGAATCATGAACGCATTGGAACACCCTACATCGGGAATCCCTCACGCTTGCGCAACACGGAGAGCACAATAGGACAGCACCAATAATAAAACATGCAACTCAAACCAATCATAGCAATTCATCAATCACCGATAGGTCAACGAAAATCTACTCAGACATCATAGGATGGCAACACATCATTGGAAAACAATATGAAGCATAAAGCACCATGTTCAAGTATAGGGTACAGCGGGTTGTGGGAGAGTGGACCGCTGGATATAGATGGGGGAAGGTGATGGCGATGTTGGTGAAGATGACGGCGGTGTTGGTGAAGACCGCGGTGATGATGAAGGCCCCCGGCAGCGTTCCGGCGCCACCGAAAGCAAGGGGGAGAGGGCCCCCCTTCTTCTTCTTCTTCCTTGACTTCCTTCCTAGATGGGAGAAGGGTTTCCCCTCTGGTCCTTGGCTCCCATGGCTTGGGAGGGGCGAGAGCCCCCCCGAGATTGGATATATCTCTCTGTTTTTGCGTTCTCTGATTCTACCCCTTCACCGTTTCTTAAATATACGGAGATCTGTAACTCCGATTGGGGTGAATCTTTCGCCCAGATCTTTCTAATAAAATTAGCTTTCTTGCGCCAAAAGAAGAGAGTCAACTGCCTTACGGGTGGCCCACGAGAGCCCAAGCCGCGCCCGGGGGGGAGGGCACGCCCCCCTGTCTCGTGGCCACCTCGGACACTGTTTCGCGTTGATTTTACTTCCCAAAAATCATAAATATTCCAAAAAAATCTCAGTCCGTTTTTATCTCGTTTGGACTCCGTTTGATATTGGGTTTCTGCGAAACAAAAAACATGCAACAGACAGGAACTGGCACTGGGCACTGGATCAATATGTTAGTCCCAAAAAATAGTATAAAAAGTTGCCAAAAGTAAATAAAAGTTGAATACTATTGGCATGGAACAATCAAAAATTATAGATACGACAGAGACGTATCAGGGTCCTGTTCATCCAGCCCCAACCGGCTCGATCGATCGGGGTCCTGTTCATCCAGATGCAACGCCACGGGGTCATGTTCATCCACCCCCACCACTCACTGTTCATCCACCCCCCCCCCTCCCCGCGCAACACTCACTGTTCATCCAGAGGCAGCATCGATCGGCTTCAGTTAGCAGCAGTAGCGAAGGAATCGCTCGATCAGGTTCAGTTAACAACCATCGATCGATCTCTCGGGTTCAGTAACACGTAGCCTGCAGTGCAATCGTTCGGGTTCAGTTAGATCCCAACGCCTCGCTCGGGTTCAGTTAGAGCCAATGCCTCGCACACACGCGCATACGTGTACGAGAGAAACGCGCATCGCTCGGCCCCCGACCTCCCACCGTAACCGGGAACTCGCCGAAATTTTCCTCGCCCTCGCTTCTACCACGGTTTTTTCCGTCATGGACGGCCCAAAGAATGTCATGCAGCTACGTCTCCGGCCCGCCCAGGACAAAAAACCCATTTTTTGTCATAGTTTTTTGTCATAGAAGTAGGAGCCCACCACATCTATGATGATATCGGGTTTTGTCACAATTATTGTCATAGAAGTGTCATAAGTATGACAGGAAAAAAATTCGTTCGGTCCAAAATGTCACGAGTGTGTCTTTTTTTTGTAGTGCATGATGTAGACAAGATCCGTTTATCTATTGCGGCAGATATAGATCTCATCTTTTTATCCTTAGTAGCAACGATACATACGTGTCGGTTCCCTTTCTGTCAATGGGATTAAGCATCGTAAGATCGAACCCACTACCGGGCACCTCTTCCCATTGCAAGATAAATAGATCAAGTTGGCCAAACAAAACCCAAATATCGGAGAAGAAATACGAGGCTATAAGCAATCATGCATATAAGAGATCAAAGAAACTCAAATAACTTTCATGGATATAAAAACATAGATTTGATCATAAACTCAAAGTTCATCGGATCCCAACAAACACACCGCCA
Organism: Triticum aestivum; assembly: GCF_018294505.1. Lineage (NCBI taxonomy): Eukaryota > Viridiplantae > Streptophyta > Magnoliopsida > Poales > Poaceae > Triticum > Triticum aestivum. The sequence continues at coordinate 176,202,684 of NC_057813.1, forward strand.
AAAGACAAACATCATATGGATCTCCAAGAGACCATTGTATTGATAATCAAGAGAGAGAGAGAGGAAGTCATCTAGCTACTAACTACGGACCTGAAGGTCTACAAAGAACTACTCACGCCTCATCGGAGAGGCACCAATGGAAGTGGTGAACCCCTCCGTGATGGTGTCTAGATTGAATGTGGTGGTTCTGGACTCTGCGGCGGCTGGATGAATATTTCATCAACTCCCCTAAGGTTTCTGGAATATTGGGGTATTTATAAAGCAAAGAGGCGGTCCGGGGGGTACCCGAGGTGGGGACAACCCACTAGGGCGCGCCTGAGCCTCTGGCGCACCCTGGTGGGTTGTCCCCTCCTCAGGACTCCCCCCAGGTGCAACCAGGGCCATCTTCTTTCTTTTGGTCCATAAAAAATCTTCGTAAATTGGCATGGTATTTGGACTCCGTCTGATATTGATTTTCTGCGATGTAAAAAACATGCAGAAAAAACAACTGACACTTGGCACTATGTCAATAGGTTAGTATCAAAAAATGATATAAAATGACTATAAAATGATTATAAAACATTCAAAATTGATAATAAAATGGCATGGAATAATAAAAAATTATAGATACGTTGGAGACATATCAGGTTGCTGCTTTGATCATGGCCGATGATGACGGAGAGGAGCGCCGCGAGGCCGGAGACGCCGAACAAGCGTCACCATGGCAGGAGACGACAAGGAAGAGAGAAAATCACCGTGGTCGGAGACGACGGGGAGGCCCACGATCAGGGCGGCGGTGTGAGCATAGGGGTGGTGAATGGCGAGGTGGGCCGCTCGGTCGTCTTCCTATTTATCGTGAGAGTTGTCCTTTCTGGACTAAAAATAGTCCAAAGTATGGCTTTTTAAGGGATGCAAACTTATAACTTTTAAAGGAGTTATACGCTGAGCCCTCCTTTGATTTGATTCAAATGATAGAAAAATCATGAGAATAGAAAAACATAAGAAGTTGGATGACATGTATTTCATTTTCAAAGAAAAAGTGATGTCATTTGATTAATAGGATACAATTTTTTCCGTTGAGTCAAGCCTGTTTTTCTTCCCTTTGAAATATGAAGGATTACTTTCTATCCTGCATAGGAAGGCCTCCAAAGAATTTTCTCTACAAAATTCCCATCAATTATAATTCCGATAAAATTTGTATAAACAAAAGGAGGCATGAGGATCTTCTTGTTAGGGAAACTAGTTTTTAGAGGATGGGCGAGAGATGTACTAAGACAGATGGTAGTAGTGGCAAGCAAGTTCGAGTTATCTAATAACGACGGGACTCCAAGGCACATGGGAACATCGTGCGTTATGGCTAGTGGGCAGGTTGTAGCACAATGCTTGGTCACGTTTGAACTTGTCAACGCTCATTCTTTTTCCAAACACATCACGATTGGACTTTGTCTTCAGTTAGCTTGGTTGGTTCTGAAAGTATCATCTCGCCCTCCTTAGTCTAACAATTTTCATTCTAGTGTTCTTCCCATCTTGGATGGGAACATCTCTGTCTCTGCTCTGTCGGAAGGGCTTTTTGGTTAGGTCTTCGTGTCACGGTTATGTTGTTTCAATAGTGATAGGGGTATTGTCTCGAACAGAAGTCCTTCGGTTTCGATCCCATCTTAGTGACGCTCGACCTAGAATCGATGAGCTTGGGAATTTTTATCCCTGTCCGTGTTCATGGACAACATGTTTGTTCTTGACACTTTACTTCGGTGCAACACTATGGGCATCGTCGACGGTAGTGTCATGTGTTCTTCAATAGCTTCTCTTCGAGTCTTTGCGGATAAGACTGTTGTCCGACCG
>NC_057813.1:176204880-176206237 GCF_018294505.1 Triticum aestivum
GCAATCCTCTCCTAATTAGGTGGCCGTAACTAATATCGCCCACCGGAGTGACACGGGAGGTTGCAGCTAGGCATTTTCTTCTTTCGCTCTAAGTTTCATAATTATATCGTTTTTACAAGACACGTGTGATATATATTTTTTGGTATATTTACGGTATTCAAAATTTTCTTTTTGTGACATCTTTATGGAACTTGTCCAAATATACAAGCTTGCAAAGGCCCCCGTCGTGTGCTGTGAAATCACTTCTTCTGGATATAAGCCCGTACATGTCAAAGAAAACAAAGGGAGAAGGATTCACGATGAAGTACAAAGAACCAGTAAAGTAACCTCTGGAAGTCCAAGTGTCTCTCTTATTCTATATTCTCTCAGCGAACTAATCCTCCCTCTTATCAAAGAGAGACCGAAAATAATAGGAGAGCTCTCTGAAAGCCAAGCCGGGGCTTTCGGAAGATCTGTGCTTATGCCGCGGTGTGGTCAAGGACCATTTTCGTGGAGGCTAATATCAAGATGATGCGAGCGGAGGGGAAGGCGGCGAGGAGCGCAAACCGATCGTCGCCGTGGAAGAGCAGCTATGTTGCGTACGGCCTGTTACTTGGCTCCCTGTTGGTGTTGCTCTACCTGATGGTGTCGACGCAGTTCAGCTACAGCCAGAAAGGTATTATGATCAATCCTCCTCTCCTTCCAATTGTCATAGATTGAATCAACTTTGTGAACTAGAGAGGAAGGAGCAGGGAAGTTTTATGATCAATCCTTACAAGCTTGTTCTTGGTGCTCATACGCAGCCTTGTTGGACCCAGCGGCAATCGATTCAGCTCACCCAGTCCCCACGAAGCATGAAACGAAACATCCAGGGCAAGGCACGCACGCACGCAGAATCCATATATGATCACGGACCTTTAGATAATTTTGTATCCCTGTGCTTGCTGAAGTTTTGGAGCTACTGTAGATGATGCGGGCAGAGGAATGGAGGAATTCAGCAGGGAGCAGGAGGAGGAAGAGAAGGCCAAGGCGCACACGGAACCATCAACACCACGGCGTCAAGGTAAACGTTTGTTGCGTCACAATAATATAAAATACCTTGCTGATTAACCAAGAACAAGTCTGGATTTCGACCTTTTCGTCCCCTCTTCTTCAGAGAAACAGGACGAAAGCGAGCAGCAATGGGCGGGGAGAAATTCGATCGAGGAACAGCATGGTACCATTTCCGGTTATTGTTGTTGTTCTTGTTGTTGCTCGATTAGCAGTCATCGTATCATCAAATTTGTCTGTTGTATGATGTCGTCGATCAGGCAACGAAATGAAATCCGACAATTGGGAGGCGAAAAGCCAAGCCAAGAACGAGGAGACAGCCGAATCA